>NW_008615266.1:0-1000 GCF_000691845.1 Merops nubicus | reverse complement strand
AGGTCTCCCCTGAGACTCCTTTTCTCCGGGCTAAACAACCACAGCTCCCCCAACTGCTCCTCATAACATTTGTTCTCTAGACCCTTCACCAGCTTTACTGCCCTTCTCTGGACATGCTCCAGCACTTCAATGTCTTTCTTGTACTGAGGTGTCCCAAACTGTTTGCAGTACAATGGCTTCCCTAGTGCTGAGTCCAGGGGCACTAGTCCCTAGTCCTGCCTGCTACACTATTTCTGATACAAGCCAGATGCTGTTGGCTTTCTTGGCCACCTCAGCACACTGCTGGTTCATATTTAGCCTGTTGTCAGTCAGTACCTCGAAGAGAAAAGGAGAAGTGAAGCTCTGCTCCTTGAAGAGGTCAGACACAACTCCAGCCTGAAGGGAAGCATCTCCCTCCACTCCCAAGGCATCACCAAATCTGTCCTAGCACTTGGTGCCTAAGCAAGACTGGCTGATGGAATCAGTCTTGTTCTTACTGGAGTACAGAGTCATTCTCCCTGGCCCAATGATGACTCAAGGATGTGCAGGCTTACACAGACTCTCAACAGGCCTAAGAAATCCTTCCTCTGTCCTACAGTGTTTTGTTTGTGACTACCATTCCAAGTGTGATGCCAAACTAGCCCCAGGATTTGGGTGACTCCATGCGAGACTGCTGGCAGAAGGGTGAGCACTCAGGGATTCTGCACACCTACAAATGTTAGGAACACTTTCTCTCTGAGTTCAACCTGAGGGCACTTTGTTATCCAAGTCCTAGGGACTCAGCACTTGCATGCACCCTAGTAATCTGCTGGCTCAACTTGCTGAGCTGACTTAGTACTGATTTGTGGAAGCTGAAGAGTCAAAGCAGGCAACCTAACACAGCCACACATGCTGACACATGTTCACAGTATTGTTTCTCTAACTGTTCTGTTACTTGGCTGAAGATTAGCAGAGACTGAACTTATTTTCTGTCTTGTTTTTAACCAATACATCCCATGCAATGAGAAATCTGCATTTGCTA
>NW_008615265.1:0-12165 GCF_000691845.1 Merops nubicus | reverse complement strand
ATATTTTTTTTTTTTTTAGATTATATGGTACACTTATAAATATTAATGCACTTTTGTATTGAATTGCGTGTAATTACATATTTATACATTTAAGTCACCTTCCTGATACACTTAAGGCACTTTACTGATGAAAGATATCTCTGAATAAGATGATTTTAAACCATGCCTAATATGTTTGTAGGATTTATTTAATAATGTGTGGGCTTGTTTGCTGGCAGGAGAGAAGAACCTCCATTAAAGTCTGAATGTGTTGATCGCAGGGTCTGCTACTTGGTTTGAGTCGACTCCATGGGTAGCTGCTGAAAAATACGTCTCGACATGAAATATTACTACATCTCCTTATCTATGTAGATAAGGTCTGTGCAGTCCTGTCACCTTAGAGTAATTACAGCTTATTACTCTAATCATGATGATGCCTGAAGTCTGTAATTAAGATTGTGCTGGCTAATGTACTAGCACGCAGCATGGTACAGCTATTGTCCTATCTAAACAACGGAAAGATAAAAATTGGAGGAGGGAGAAAGGGCAGAAAGTGGGGAAGTGATTTATGCAGCCAGGCTCTGCCTCCACCGAGCCCGGCGGGATCCGTGCGTGCCCTCGACAGCCCCACGTGTGCCACCACCCCCACAGGGCGCCCAAACCCTCCCGGGCAGCTTCCACCCCAGCAGGATGATTGGCACCCTCGGGGACCTCTACTCGAGCTGGTTTTAATGCATCCTTTCCACCTGTGCCTCAGCTTGTTGTAGGCTTATAACATGCCCTGTGGCAGTCCAGTCTGCAGATGAAGAATTTAAGATCTATTTCTATATCCATATCTATTTTAAGGCCAAACGGTGTATCTGTTCAGAGCAATGAGAGGTTCCACTCTACAATTCAGTAATACAAGGCTTTGACCCGCAGCACTCTGTAATTTTCTCTGCAGCAGTATCAGCTGGTGAAAGGCAGCGGCTGTTCTGGAGGAGTGTGGTTGTCTGCACACCAGCCTTTATGTCTACATTTCATTGTAAGCCCACCCACCACACTGCATTTAAGTCTCATTTTCACCGTTTGAGAGTGGGAAGCTAGGTACATGTGGAGCTCCCATTGATCGTGAGCAGTAGAGGCACCTTATTTTTGGAGATTTCTCCAAACTGTTTCTTCTGTCTTGCAAGGTTGGCTTCCATGGAGTTCACAGAGGGCTTTGAGTTTGCTGTCACTCACCTTTGCTGAAGAAACACACAGATTCTTTCATGATTCTGACATGAGCTAAACTATCTTCAGTTGTAGCTGACAATTCATCAAACTCTGGAATTGGCTCGAACATGGGCTTCTTCTGGAGGAGGTTATCCCACATATGTCCATAGTGATCTGCAAACACTGACCCATCTTACACCCTCTTTAAAGCTAATGGGAGCTAGTAATTTCTTGATGGCAGTGCTAGCCCCATTAGACATTTTATAAGCTTCTGGAAGCCTGCCACTGTTTCATTTAGATTGCTCCTAGCTGGGGAAAACAAACCCAGCTAAAATCCTACGAAAGCTATTTAGCCATGAGGAGATTTTTCCCCCCCCCCCAGAAAGTTTCCTTTTCTTCACTCCTTCCACCTTTCGCATTTAAAGTGAATCCTCTTAATAGCATCTCTGTCTACAAGTCCAAGCACTGTGTTTTAACAGAAGTCCTGCACTGATATAATGTACTACTCAAAAAGCAGTGGACTTTTTTTACACTGACCTGAAAAAAATAAAGATTCGTGTTTATCATTAGCAGCATGGCTCAGATCTGTTCTGTGATAAAATACCTCGTCGTTTGTCATTGAACAGGTTGCAGTTCTGGTGCTTGTTCCCTGTGTTGAAGTTGCTCTGGGAGCTGCAGTGTTAGCTGGCCAGTTGATGTCACAGAGCTTAGCAGAGTGCAGGAATTTCCCTTTTTGCATTTATGGCCTGTATCTAAATCTAAAACCTTTCTGGCAAAGGAGGCAAAAGGTGTGCTTGGAGAAGTGGTTCTTCTGGCTTTGTATTTCCTCGGGCTTGCTCTGTAGGATCTCTGAGCTTGTGTTCAGTCCTTTTCACAAGTAGATCTCAAGCATATTATGAAGATCAGTGCCACTGCTGACTTTGCTTTAGTAGCTGGAGGAACAAGAGAAGAGAAACATGACATTCTTAAAAATACTGATCCTGCTGTACAGATAAGGATGCTAAAGAGTCTTTTTCATGAGCTTGGATAAGGCTCCTGACGTCTGTGGTATGAATAACTGTGTGAAGAAAAGCTTTGGATATTTCCCATGGTGTCTTAGGTGACGAAAAGGTAGAAAAAGTGTCTTTTACCTTCTTCTGTACTCCCTTCTTTGGTGCTTGTAAAATTACTCTCTTTATCAAATGTGAATGTTGACCGTCGTCAGTTTAATTAATCTTCTCATTGGTTTCAGTTACAAATTTTGTGAAGCTCTTGTGTCTTAGATAGACATTTAGGGAGCATTCTTTAATTAAAGGCAAACTGATTTTGTCCTTTAGGCTTTTTTTTTTTTTTTTTTTCCATTAGAAGGTGGCATAATTTGAATTACATTCTCCTGAACTTGGATCTTTATGTGACACCAAGTCCAATAGCTCAATTTCTTTCCTGCTCTCAGTTGTAATATGAAGTGACAATAAACAGCAGCGAGAAGGCTTCAAGGTCACATAGCACTTTATGGTGGGGCATGGAGAGGTGCTGGTCAAAGCAGCCAGGCGTGTTTGTAGAGTGTGCTTGGAGTATTGCACTGTTTAAGGACTATGTCTCTTTGTATGGGAATACTCTACTCTTACCTCTGGAGTTCTTGGGGTAGAAGTGACTTAGCAGGTTGTATTTGTTGGATGCACAATATGCATTGTAATTTACATCTTTCCAATAGCTTCTAATTCTTCCCTTCTAATGATCTTCCAGTCTCCTTTTCCTCTGCCTTGAATTCTCTGTTATTGCCAATTTTTTTTCAAGTTACATGTATCTGAAACAAAATTACTAATTCTGTGTGTTGCAGGTTATCAGTAAGAAAAGAGTTTAGCTGTAGGCTAAGCCACGAACCTATTGTTTTTGTTACAAGACCTGAGTGATTTTCATAGACAGACATTGATTCTGGGGTTTAAAGAAGGGTCAGTAATGAAGTTTCCAAATGCAAGCACTGTTTTTTTTGTACTTCCCCACCCCTGAGATTTGGAAATCTTTTCCTTAGGCTTCAGGGGAACAGCCATTGAACAACTGAGATTCACTGGCTATTTGATTTAGGTCAGCTCTTGCCTTGGCTTGTCAAATACAAGAAATAATAAAAATAAATGTGAAAAGCCAGGCCTTGTTTAAATCAAAGATGATTGTTAATTTAAGCTTTATAAACATATGCTGTCTTTGAAATGCATGCTCACTTGATACATGAGATGTTTTTGAGAATTATGAGGTTGTGATGTGAAATCTAAAGGAGTATCTGCTTCTGTGCAGTCACTTCATCTTGCAGGTTATATTTTACATTTGCCTATCTCTTAAGTGGACACCAGTGAAGACTATTTTTTCCTCTTCTGGTGACTGTAGCATTGCCTTGAGGATGCTTTGCTGTTCACCTAGAATTGTTGCTTAAAGAGGTCAATCAGATTGAAATAGTGTCTTAACCTCTGTGTTTTTCTTCTCTTCCTTCCCCCCCTCCCTCCCTCTGCAGAAGGACATAGCTCTGAAACCTCAGGAACGTGTGGAGAAGAGGCAGAATCCTCTGGCTAAGAAGAAACGGGAAGCACTTACCAATGGGCTGTCCTATCTTCCCAAAAAGAACAGACTTCACCACCACCAGTACAGCTCTGACCGAGAAAATGATCGAAACCTTTGTCAGCACCTCGGGAAGAGGAAGAAGTTCCCGAAGGGCCTCAGACAGGTAGGGGACAAGTTCTCTGCTGTGGGCAGGGAGGGCTTTGGACGTTGGCACGTGGTGTGTAGAAGTGGATTTCTCATTTTGAGAGATATTTTAACACCTTTGTAGCTGCTCTGGGCTCTTGAGTGCCTTTTGGTACTGTGTGCTGGTACTAGAGGAGACTGAGTGGGGAAGCAAGCAGTGTATTGGTGGTGGAGCTGAGCTGATGAATAAGTGTGTCAGGATTGGAAGAGCTTTCTGTAGACCGGCTGTGAGGCTGTTGGGGCAAACAAATGTGGTCTCTATGACATCATTAGGCCAACTTTGTACTATAAATACACCTTCTCGTCCTTAGACTTGGTCTAAAGACACAGAAGCAGAAGATCCCTTCTGAAGATGAAGGGCAAGGTGAGGTACTTGTGAGAGGGAGAACTTTTAATCAAGGCAAAGCTCTGAGACTGATTACAGAAGGAGGAGCTCGTTTGTAGGCTGTCAGTGGTACTGGTGTGTGCTTTTCTGGGTTACTAATCACCTACCCCTAAGTGAGACCTTCGTGCCTTCCCAGCACTGCTGTTCTCTTACTGCAGAGCTATGGCACAGGAGAGTCTGTAGCATCCAGGGCTGCAGAGCTTGAGGCTGGAAACCTTGATCTCTTCTTCAGGACTGTGCAGTGTTGTGTTTGTTATGGTTTCTAAAAAAGAAGCAAGCGTGACAAGGGTGACTTCTCTGATGAGCAGGATAATGGAGAAAGAGCCATGTTTGGCTTTTTTTAAAGAGTAAATATCCTTTGTGTGTGTTAGATATAAAAGACTAAATTAGAGCTGGGCATTTGAAGCGTAGCCACTACATGTAATTACAGCTGGGGCATTTTAAGTGTGGTTGTTTGGCTCGTTGTCTGCAGAACTAAAGTCTAAAGTAACAATAAAGAGGTTAACTTTGTCTTAAGTTTGAGTGATATTAATGATTTTTAAACCAATATTTATATACCTGATTGAGATGGTTAATATTTATTCAATAAGTCTTCATCCTTGTTTAGTGCAAACCAAGATTTGGTTGTTTTGCAGAGAAACTTTAAGAAAATGGTGAGAATTCACTGCTGCTCATTTTTTTCAGCTCAGGGAGATTGAAGGAACATTGAAGATGACAAGTATATTGACTTGTATTCTGTTTTGATATTTTTTACCAGCTTCTGTAACTCTGAATATGTTTTCATGATTGTTTTTAAGCCTACACTGTCTATAGAAATAAAATAAGAGATTACACAGTGCTTCAGCAAAGCAAACAAATTGTAAAATGCCTATTCCCCACTCCCACACCCCTGAAAGGTATTTCTTCTAATTTAATTTCACTTTGTGTTTCAGAGGGAGGTGGGGAGGCTCTTCAGGGTGGTTGGTGCACTGGTTGTAAGTGGATATTGACGGTTGCTGTGTTTCCTTGACTCTTTGTGGTGTTCACCTACATGGTCTTCACTCTGTTCCTTTTTAGCGTGTCAGATGTGTCTGGTTCGTGCAGGAGGAGCTGGCCTGGGTAAAAGCTGATGCTTTACACTGTTTGACTCCTCTGGCATAGCCTACTGTCAGGTGAAACCTTTCAGTCCGGTGCTTAAGCTGTGAAGGAATCAGCCTCGCTGCTGATGGAGGTTATTTGTGAGGTTATGTTTTTAGGAATAAATACACACTAGCTCAGAAGGTATTGAGCTGACAAATGTCATGGAAAATGGTTTTTCTTTTAGCTGATAAATCCGAGTACTCTGCTTAATTCCTGAGGGATAAGGCTGAGAGGAAATAAAATATCTTGCTCAATATAAATTTAATACAGTTGGTAGGGGTATAGCTCCTTAGATAAGAACATTTTAGTCTCATGAACAGTTTAGGTGCTGACAAATCCTAGTAGCTTTGGCACTTAGACATGGAAAAAAGATGTCATGGAAAAGACTATAAAGCTTTTTTGAAAAGACATGCCCACAACTTTTATATGTAGCATTTCTGGCAAGCATTTTCTGTCTTCTTTCAAGACAAATGGTGAAGACCTTGAAAAAAGGAGGAGAATGAGAAGGTCTGAGGATTGTTATCTCTGATCTTGTAGCACTTTTCCTCCTAGAGTGGCCCTTGGCTGCACACCTTGGGTTTGTTTCCCCATCCTTCTCCCTCCCACTGAATTCCTGAGCACGCGATGGGGAGTAAAGTCACTTATCAGCTTTCTCAGATGACAACAAGCCAAGAAACTGAGGCCACTGTGTTTTATGCTTGACAAAGTAGAAGCGTCCAAAGCCAATTAAAGTTCAGTATCATTCTGGATATACATGTGCTGTCTTTGCTGTCTTAGGGCTGAATTGTCACACGGGAGTGTTGGAATTGGATGGCAAGATGCAATCTCAGTGCTGTCACTTGCATTCCCATGCTGGCTTAAGACCTTGGCTGCAGTCTGTCCCTGTTGGGAGATGCTTTATGCCTGGAGATGGTGTTCGTAGTTTAACCAGGAGTTAACAGTCCTGTCTGACAAACCTTTCTGTGAAATCTGTTATCTGCTGGAAGTAACTCTCTCATGCAGGATTTACTGTAGGAAGCTCCCTCGTCAAACAGATTTAGCTGAAGTCAGCGATTGGAAGGACTGCTAATTAGTTTTCAGAGAAAATCCTTGCAGTATTCATGCAGGTATTTATCCAGCTATGCTGAAATGCCTACAGGTTTATTGAAAATCCAGAAAATGTGAAACTGTAGGTTAATTAAGGCTCGTATTTTACTAGTGAGAAGACTTTTGAACTCTGCTTTGTGAGCTTTTATAAATGTACTTATTAAATGCCTCAAGGAAATTTTAGTTGCGTTAAGCAAACATAAGACTCATCAGAATATTTCTCCAGCGTTTTAAATTTAATTTCCTTTACGTTAATTGGTGATGGTGTGTTTTTATGTGTGTGTTTTCTGTAAAAATCATTTGGAAATCTTAAAGTGAACGTTTTTTGAACTAGTAAAAGAGTGGCAAAACTTTTAAGTAGTTTTTAATGAGTTTTTATTCCTGGAAGGTTTGAGGAAACAATGAGTTTTCATTGTAGAAGGAACATTAAGAGTATTTTGATTGAGAAGAGGGTGGATCATTTGTCTTTATTAGTGGATGTGTGTTTTGGAAAAAGCAGATGATGCTGACTTCTGCAACCTCCATCATTTCGTTGTTTTCTTCATCTGCTGGGAGATTCACCTTCTTGCAGAAGAGGATTTTCATTGGCATATGCTTCTAAACCAGCAATCTGTGTGCTGGGCCAGTGGTATCTTAGCTGGCTTACATGTCTAAGAGAGTCAACTGCTATTGGGCTCCACCTAAACTGCCTGATATCAAAGATGCTTGCAGAATATCAGATGCCAATCCCAGGTCCTGTGTGAGTGCAAGGAAAGGAATAAACCAGTAATAAATAAGGGGCAGATGATGAATAAAAGGAGGAAAACTCATGAAGGAGAGATGAATTAGGAGGTAAATTTTAATGAGATGAAGGAAAACTGGGAAGAACTGCAAAGAAAGGTACACTGCTGATTCCAGCAGTCGTCAGCTACAAGCTTTAGAAACTATTGGCTTTAAGCTCTTAGTCCATTACATGAATCAATTAAAGGGGAGGGAGGGGAGTATCAAAACGTTTCCTTCCCAGAATAAAGTCCACGATTGCCTTGCCAGTCAGTCACCCTGAATCCACACACCTTAAATTTGAGACTGCCAAGGCTTGTGATGGCTGCTCTAGGTGGCCACTGTCATCCCCTGTCACCCACGCCTGGGAAAGCCACGTCACTTGTGTTGCAGATGGAGTTGCAGCACGCGTGGCCTCTGGTGCAGGGAACCTCTAGTGTGGAGGGTTGGGTGACCTCTGTTCAGTCTCCCTTTCAGTCAGGAGCAGCTTTTGCAAGCTCTTAGACAAGCCTGTACATGACAGGTAATGAGAGCAGAGCAGGAGGTGGGTGTTAGCTGTGTGCTTTGTGGTGACATTGGTCGGGAGCTGAGCAGATGGGTTTGATTGTCACCGGCAGTGCGATTCCAGGGAGAGCTGACTGTGGTGACAAGCCATTTACAATGTGCTATTTACAGTTTGGGTTTGCAGTCTCTCAATGACATCTGAGTGCTCTTTAGCAACTGCTTTCATTACTGCTTTTCTAAGAGCTGTTAATTGAAAATGAAATTGTGGGTGGGCTTTAGGAGTGCAATAGCAGCTACAAGCATTACACACAACCACAGAGAACTGTTCAATTTCTTTGATTCCCAACTTGGAGCTTTGTGCAGCAGCAAGGGGGGGGAAAAAAACTGTGTGTATTTGTGCAGTGTGAGGTCAGACACCTTGGAAACGCTGCATACAATGTGTGCACCCATGGTGATCGATAAAGACTTGAATCTCCTTTTGCATAAATGCTGTGATTTGGAATTGCTTCAGGGGCAGACTGGATTTCAGTGAATGTAAAACTGTCAAAGATCAGGAAGGACCCTGGCCCCTGGAAATAGCTCCTGCAGGACAACAGAGGGGTTTGCAAGCTGTGCTGGGTGCCTTTGGGCTAGTTTTGTGCTGTTGAAGATCTGGCTCTGTCTGACTGAAGTGAAAGGAAACATTGCCACCAGCTCAGAGTGTGGGACAAAGTACCTGCTAGTCAGCAGTGATCCTGCCAGGCATTAATGGAAATTGAGATAATGTTCCTCTCCAGCCTGTTTGTAAGGAGAGAGATTATTTATTTATTTATTCATGTCAAAATACCAGCAAAACCACTTGGATGTTACTAGATTGCTGTTTGTGTTGCAGCCTCCTACACAGCATGGTTTGATTGTGTGCAAGCGTTGCCAAAAGGTTGAAGTCACCCGAAGCAAATGTCACACTCAACAGGACTTGGCGGGGGCACTGGTTTAGTGGAACTATGCTCTGTGTTGATATCGTGTCATTCAAGGGCATTTGTTTATTTGGATTTATTAATTAACCTTACGAACAGCATTTAATTTGAAAAATAAACGAAATTATGAGAGAAAATCAGATTAGAGCACTGAAAGTATAGAAAGAATCCTAGAATGGATTAGGTTGGAAGGGATCCTAGAGATCATCTCATCCAACCTCCTGCCATGGGCAGGGACACCTCTCAACTAGACCAGGTTGCTCAAGGCCTCATCCAGCCTGGCCTTGAACACCTCCAGGGAGGGGCATCCACAGCCTCTCTGGGCAACCTAGTCCAGAGTCTCCCCACCCTCAGACTGAAGAACTTTGTCCTAAGATCTGGTCTAAGGGCCATATACAGGCAGCTGTGCTTTGAGGTTGCATCCCAGCATGAGTGAATGCAATAATATGGTGGAAGAAGATTCTGGTGATAAAGGGAGGAAGGTAGATGGGGGCTTTGAGAAGCCTTTGTAGGATGGGAAAGGAGCAGCATGTCTGTGGGGAAGGGCTGAAGTGGTGGGGCTTTGTGCAGGTCCAGGCTGGGCAGCGTGGCTTTTCAGAGGGGCCAGTTTTACACACGGGCGTGCATACAGGGGGATACACCCCAAGAGGGGCTCAGGGTGTGAGCTAACAGCATCTGTGTGTGCTAACGGGGCTCAGCCACAGCCAGCCCACCCTCGTGCTGTTAACCCGCTGAGTGCTCCGCGCTGGCCAGGCCATGGCTTCATCCTTCCTCCGCCTCACACACAGGCGTGGTGTTGTGGGGGTTCCTGGGCGTGTGTCTGAAAGCTGGGCTGCTCTTCAGCTGCCCCTCGCCGCTGGTGACAAACAGCTCTTGAATTACAGGCGGTCTGTGATTCCCAACTGCTGTTTGCTTCTGCTCAGAGGCCACAGAAATCTCCAGCTGCACTTAACCCACAGTCACCGTACCCAGCACGTCATCTGTGAAGGCACCCAGCTGCTCCCAAGCATCCAAACAACTTCTGGGCCCTGATAATGTATAATTGAGCTCAGTGGGCACAGAAAAGAGTCTTGTTCTCTGTAGAAAGGACTGAAAAATGGTGTGTTGCTTCACGTGCCTGTTCTGTGCTGCACATAACTCCCCCAGCTTTAATGAAGTTCCTGAATGGGCCCTTTGGGCTCCTTGAGAACACACAAAGCCAGGCACGCAGCGTGGAATGCAGAGCCATGGACAGAACCGGGCATGGGGACAGGGCAGCTCAGGTTGTCCGAGGAGCTGTGCTGGGTGGCACGCCCAGGCCAAGGTCTTTGTGGACCAGCCTCCCCCAGGGGCTCCCACTTCACGGCAGATTCGCCTCCGGTGACGTGTCAGGGGCGGCCCCCCCTTTATCATCACCCGCTTCACCTGCAATTTTTCAATAAGCTATTGAATTATACCTCTCTAAATGATACGCTGCAAATCCAGCGGGTCCTAATTGCTAATGATGGTTCTGAAAGACTTTCATTTGACTGTAATTAGGTTTGCAAGCAATCAGCTGCCCTTATCAGAATTGAAAACACATATAATGTAAAATACAGGCTGGTGGGAATGTAGCGTGTTCTTAAAAGGAGGAGGGAAGAGGAAGATGTTTTATTAGCAGAAGCTGTGACATATTTTAACACCTTGAAAACATCATGTGTGAAATTAATTCTGTTCAGTGTTACACCATCTGGCAGTGTTATTGTTCTGTGTATATTGCCATCCAAAGTGCGCTTTTTTTCGCCTGGGTATACGAGCCTGTGTTTGAAATAGTAATCATGAGTCAAATTGATTGCTAAGGGTGTTATCCCTGCTAGGTATGTCAAAAATACATCTTGGGAAGTGCCATGGACTCAAAATGGCTTCCCCATGGAGAGCTTCACTTGCAGGGCTGAAGAAATTGGGAGAAAAGGGCCTGGATTGTGCCATGCCCCTCTCCTGTGAGTAGGTCTGTGCTCAGAACACAGAGAAGCTCTACCCAGGTATTGTTTATTGGAGCTGAAGCGGAAAATGCTTGTTACCTTCATCTCAGTACCATGATCATTGTTTAATAATATACTACTATTTTGATCTGTCTCTTCTGCTGCATCAAACACCCAGCTCAGAGCCTCCTGGGAGAGCTAAGGGGTGTTAGCAGCTTAGGTCTTCAGGCTCTGGTGTAAGCACGCAGGGTTCCCATTCATAGATGCAGAACAATATGAGCTTAAAACCTGGTTTTGCCCACTCTGGCTAAAACATTGCCATTGGCAGCGTGGATTGTCTCCTAACCAGGACTCAAGTGTGAGTGTTAATACCTGATATAGTGACTAGTGTAATTTTCATGGTTAATTCTCAGTGGTAGAGCTTGTAGAGCCAAGGCAGAGCATGGAAGAACTTGGGTCGTATCTAGAAAGAGGAATAAGTGGGGCTATTAGTATCTCCCATGTTTCTGTGAAGCTGGTGGTGCAAGCTGATCACACCTGGGACGTGGCAGAAGGGTTCCTCTGCCTCCTCCTCTTTCACCTGCCATCGCTGTTGTGTTGTGGGTGATCAGGCTTGTAAGAAAATGAGCAACGTTGACATGTTTTTATTTCTATTGCAAATTTTGCCACTGCTTTGTGATCTGCCCTGCTGCATCTCCCTTCGGCTTGGCTCCAGTTTACACAGCTGTGAAGTGGAGTTGCCAGAGGGATGTGACACCCTGTCACCAGGCCAGGTAGTGCTGCTGGGAGAAAGTGCCCCTGTGTGCACTACTTGCTCACTGCACCCAGTGTCACAAACTCCCAGCAAATTCCAACCTGGAAAAAGACTGAAAACAGTTAACTTAATTATGTTAATTGATTTGCTATATTGAGAATAATAGCAAAAAAAAAAGTTCCTGTACATGGTGATGCTGTTGTCTCCCAGGATTATCTTTTTCTTTTAATATTGGCACCCCACTTTAATTGAAAACTTAAATGATTATTAAAAGTGTCATTTTGGGAGGTGAACAATATTTTAAATGTGTGATGCAATCAATTGCTGTCATAAAAGCTCCTAAGCATGTTACCAATATGGAATTAAACAAAAAATTAATTTTGACTGAGGCTGCTCAGAGATAAATTAAGCTCTAGCTTAAGTGGTACAAGACACCATAATAAGGTGACCATATGGAATTAATGAAATAAATCTTCCAACATTAAAATTGTATATTTTTATTTTTTTTTTTTTTGTATTCTATAAAATCAAAATTCTACAAATAGAACTTCAGTTTAAGCCACGACTTCTGACCTGTAGGTTAGCTTGTGTATTGACTGGGAGCACAGCAGTTTGTCCTCAGGTTTTTCGTGAGAAAATCAAAGTGTTGAAGCTGTTACTTGATTTTTTTCTGTGCCAACTTCATATTTGCCAAGGGAGGAGGCAGAAGAGCCGTGTCTGTACGTGTGGCTGTAGCAGCCAGGAGGGTGTTGGTGGGTGTGCAGCAGGGTGCTG
>NW_008615264.1:0-1054 GCF_000691845.1 Merops nubicus | reverse complement strand
GCCTGGTCATTGGCAAAACACCACCAAAGCCACAAACCTGCAGAGACCATGAAGAATCAGAGAAATGTTGCTGAGGCAATGGGAGTCTCCTCAGCCCCAGCACTGCTGGCTTGCCCTGTGGCCTGCAGCTGCCTGCCCAGCGCCACAGTAGCCCCACACCCCGGTACCCCCTGGCCTCTCTGGGTTCCCCAAAGGTTCCTGGAGGTTGCTGCCCCCGTGTGTTTCTATGAGGCTACTTGTGCCAAGATCTTTTTCAAACTGATGTTAAGTTTGTAGGCTGTTTTTTTCTCTTTTAAGGGTGAAATTATTGTCCTTTCTGATTGGTGGCAGTGGGTATCTTGCATTTTGGACACTTCTGTAGAAAAAGTAATTTGTTCTTACTTCCCTCTCATTCATTGCACTGCCCCTCCTTTCTGAATGTACCCTGGTTTCTGCTCATGAAAACTAATGAATTCTTTAAGTAATAAAACTAATCCCATTTCACAGTTTCAACGGGCAACGACTGACACCGCATTTGGCAAGTCTGCCTTACAGCAGCAGTAACAAGTAGGGTAGTTTAAAGACAAGGGCCAGGACATTTTTGTTCTTCACCTGTTCCTGCGTTGTCTTTAAATTGAGAGGGGCTAGATTTAGATTAGCTACTAAGAAGAAATTCTTCTTAATACTGGAGAGTGGTGGGACACTGGAACAGGTTGCCTGGAGAGGCTGTGGATGCCCCATTGCTGGAAGTGTTCAAGGCCAGGTTGGATGCAACTTTTGAGCAACCTGGTCAAGTGGAAGGTGTCCCTGCCCATGGCAGAGGTGTTCAAGCTAGAAGATCTGTAAGGTCCCTTTCAACATAAACCATTCTGTGATGTCCGAGATATTTTGTGTATTTTATTTAACACCTCCAGAATTTTGAATTTTTATTTTACCCCTCTCTGCAAGGAAGAGAACTGCAGACGATACCCAGGGATAGCATTCCGGTACTCTAGCCGTCCACAGCACTCCTGACGGGCGTGCTTCCCAGTTTGGCTTTGGCAGCATCGTGGTGGCACCACCGCCAGCGTTCCGA
>NW_008615263.1:0-50917 GCF_000691845.1 Merops nubicus | reverse complement strand
GCCACGCCCCTTTCCCCTCAGAGCGTTTTGGCGGGAGGCAGCGCCCGCGCACGGCCCCTCAGCGCGTCCGCAGCCCAAAGGGCTTCAGAGGCACCTGTGTCACCGGGCCCGAGCCAACACCTCCGCCTCAGAAACCACTTGGCGAAAAGCGGGACGTCTTTAGGAGCTTTTGATGATGATACCGTTCAACAGAAAGGCTTAGAAATGGGCTATAAAATGGCCATGGTTTTCACAGATCTGTCTGTGTCCGTTTTAGCCACAGTGCGAATGAACAGGAACCGGTCATAAAAACCGATTTGTCTTTAACTTGGGTTTGAGGCCCAATGTAACTGGAAGTTCATCCCAAAACCAAATTCCATGTCAGACAAAGTATTGAACACATTAAGACCTGGATCTGAGACCCAAAAAGAGTATATCTAAATAAAGGATATTTTCTTTTGCAGGTATCAAGTGGACACGATGTTTAAACCCGTTATTACCACTGAACTACACCCTCTGCTTCAAAATGCAACTGAAAGGCACAACATGGCAGTGGGTTTTCCCATTGCAAAGCAGCACTACGCCCAGGGATGGCTGCACATGTCTAAATAGATCACACTGAGTTTAAGCACTGCTTTAGGTATCTGCCGGAGGATTTAACAACTTTCAGCACTCAGCATTTGCAGTTGTTAGGTATTTGAAGTTAAATATTAAGCCTAAAAAGGCTAAAGAAAAAAAAATGTCAGGGAAAGTGTCTAATATTTAACTTCCTGTTTAAAGTGTCCAGAGGTAATCTGTTTTCATCAAGGCATTTTGAAATAGATGATTCTTTTGCTCTAAGCCATCCTTTTTAACCCCAAAAGCTGGAGTGATGCTCCGTATGCCAAGCACACCAGGAGAGTTGTGCTGCTCTGCTGCTTTGTGAGGGGCAGGAGATCTTTGGAGGAACTCCTGAAGAGCAGACTAACTCCTTTAGACAGCAGTTGGGAAAATCCTTTAATCTTTGGGAGAATTTTCAAGATAAGCTATATGTAGGGATGACAGTGGGGAAAAAAAAAAAAAAAAGAGGTGACTATGAAGAAGACAAAACCCTTACTATTTCAAAGAAAGGAATTTTAAGTCTGCATAGCTAGCACATTGTGTAAATATTTGCCCTGTACTCATCAGTGTAGCATCTCCCTGCTCATGACCCAGGGCCTAATATCCTGTTCTTAGGAATTATTTTTCTGCCCCAAACATATTTCTGAAGGGCAATAATAAGCAGTGACTGATACTTACAGGATATTTTCATCTGATGATCCTAATTTGCTTTAATGGTCAATTTTAAAGGTATGTATCATTAACATTTTGTTCTGTTCATGGCTGGTGGAGCTTTAAACATTGCAGAATGAGAGATCAGTGCTAAACTCAGCTGACAATACAGGAGGGAAATTAGGAGACCAAGCAAGTTCATTTCCGTATCAGCATACCCAGGATGTCATCAGATAAAGCATTTCTGGACTTGCAGAAGCAAACAGAAGGGCCTGGGTTTCTCTGGGAACTGTTTGAGTTCTTTTCTGCCTGGACTGCAAATTAAAGGGAAAAACAGCAGGTCTATTTTGTATCCAGCTCCTGAAGAAGGTCACATAACTGAACTTTTCTCTTCAAGCTTCTATTCTTGGTGTGAACTTTCACTGACTTCTCTATTGATGCCTTGTTTGTTTGTAATTTAGTAAATTGTACTACATGTAGGAAATGGACTTCACGGCAATAAAACTGAAGCCCCTGAAAAGAATACTCACAAACAGTGGAGACCTGAAAAAACAGTACATTTCCTGTGCACTGTATCAACCATCCTGCCACAGCGCCCTGAGCTCCAGGCTGCTTGAAGAGGAAATGACAAGCCTAGTATTACTAATAACGATGAAAGGAGATCAGGCTATTCCATAGGGACTACGCGTATATAAAGGTATAACTCCAGCCAACACAATAAACTGTGCTTCAAAGCACGAAATGTTAATGTTGAGCAGGAAAGTAACCTAATAAAGGAAGATGCCTTCCATATTCCAGACAAAGCGTATTAGAGAGCCTGCATTTAAGTCTGAATGTTCCACCTCAGTCATTGCAATTATCTGTTAAGTATCACGCTTGAATCCACATCCCAGTTCTGGTTTTGACTTCTTCAAACCTCTGTATTTAAACTTCTTCCCAGTTCTGCATTACCTGGACCAAGTAATTATTTCGGGATATAGCTGAACTTTTTGGTATGAACCCAGGCTGTAATAACCGGTTTAGAGGAAAACGAGCATTTTATGGAACAAAAGTTCCTTAAACCAGGAAAAATTCCTACAAAACAATTCTGAAGCATGCACGCTTTTCATCTGTATTGCCGTCAGCCAGGGTGGGCAAGAAAGTCAGCTGCAGAAGTCAGGACCACACAGTGTAATCTGTAGCAAAAGCAGTTCTGTGCTTCTCTGTTGAAACCCTGTGCTGCACAGATATCATCTCGGAGCTAAAACAGGGGTTTGATAATACTGGTCCACACACACTTTTTATGCTGTGAAACTGTTCCCAAGAGTTCCTGTAAAACCCCACAATAGCACCCTGGCATTAGTCAGAAGCACCCTGGAGAATGAATTTAAGAGCCAAATATCTAGAGTTCAGGCTAAAATTGGGAGAGACCCAAGAAAAGATTTAAAAAAACAAACAAAGTCTTTCCACTGTAACCCAAGATAGGAGCGAAGGCTGAACGGCATCACGTATCAGAGCTACCAGGCAGTAGTTCTGCCTTTCCTGAGTTAGTAGTGTGTACATGCATGCACTCCCTCTGAAAAACCCAGCTTCTTAGACACCGTGCTACTATCACATGAATCGTGTTTCCAGACACTTTCTTCTCCTGTCATTCCTCAAAATGGGTCACACAGAGTTCCCCAGAGCAGTTAAATAAATTAATAACTCGTGTCCCTGATGCAATAACTGTCTCAGATCACCCACGGGGTGACGCTGCTTGTTACTAACACCTATCAAGGGATTTAGGTGGACGTGGACTCAGATGTGTCCCGCTCCACAGGATATTTATGGTCTGACTCAGCTTGCTTTGTAGATGCTGCAATACCCTTTAAAATGACCTTCTACACTGTCCTTTTCCAGTGGCCACAAAAAGTCCCAAAATGTGCTGCAAAATAGATCACTGAAATAGATCTTTACATTACTTCACCTTAAATACAGATCATCCTGCTTCATATGGAGATATGAAACAATACCCTTGGAACACACCTGATTCAAAACATTTCAAGTGTAAGAGACAGGCAGGGAAGGGTAATTAGCATAATACAAGTTGTAAGAGAGGTAACAGGTCTCAAATACAGGGCAAAGATCAAACACTAGCTTCATGCTAATTAATACAGAGGTAAAAGAAGGAAGATGGTTGGTAAACTTTGTTTCTGTCCTGCTTTGGTTTATACATTGATACAAATGACTTTTAAGGGTGCTGTGATGTAGCAAACCCAGCATTCTCTGGTTTAAAGTCACTCCTTTGTACCATGATCTCTTGCTAATAACATTTAACTTCAGTGTGGTTCTTTGGGTTTGGGTTTCAGGGATTTATTTTTGCCTTTATCACTGGTTACAGACCAAGAGCTCTTTTCTTAATTCTGCTTAAAACTTTACAAGTATTATTCTCAGTTTTAGAAATGGGTCTGTATTTAACTGTAAGCCAAAGCAAAGCTGAGGACTTTGATATGGATGGAAAATTCTGGTCTGCATTTAGACTCCCTGCTTTTCCCATGGCCTCTGCAAAAGTCACAGGTACAATCACCTATAGAGTAGGAGACCCAAATTACAAACCTCATAGCTGGCTTTGTGTCATCTGCTCTTGGCTTCCTGACGTTCTGAAGGCTGGCTGAGGGGAAGTGGCTGAAAACTGAGGAAGTTTATTGTTGACAATACATTTTGTCTGCTTTCAGGCATTTCTGGGACCAAAGCAGTCCCTAACCAGACCCAAGTCTGGGGAGTGAGATGTAAGTTTTGAGTCCCCTTCACCTCTTATCCTTGCCTCCCTCTCACAGAAAAGGGCCAGCTCACAGTTTTCAAAGAGTTAACACACCTTTGGAATAGTCCTTCTGTAGTTAGCACTATTGTCTTTCTAGCTAGCAATATTCTCCTTGCTTGCTTTGACTAAATCACACCTGAAAACGGATCTTTAAACCAGAAGAGATTCACAAATTGACCACTTTGGCCGATTAAAACCTTCATTCTTCGCTGGAATATGGCTATCTCTGTGGTGCACAGGAAGTGCATTAAAGAAGTAATAAACCCTCATAAAACACATTTAGTGACCTAACATTTAAGAGCAGCATTCTTGTTCATTACTGTAACTTTCTGCTAAATTGCCACCAGCAAGATTGCTCATGGGCTCAAAAGGTCAGCGTTATTTTTGCTGTTGAAATCATGGAGTCTGGGAAACAACTGTGTGTAAATTGCTGATAAACTGGAACAAAGGCAGAAGAGAAAAACACTGAACATATAAGAATGCAAGTAAACCAGCAGGAAAGGAGGGGAGGGGAGGAATCTCACGGACAGTTTATTAAAAGAACAAAAGAATAAAATCTGGCGCATTTGTTTTCCACGGGTTCAGGAAGCCCGGTCTTTAAGCACCTACTATAAATAGTGTTCTAATCCTTCATCAAAGCGGGTAGTAGTCTATACCAAAATGAATGAATTTTAGGTATAATCTGGGAAGAGGAAGATGTCCCTCCCCTCATAGTAGGAGAAAGACCTTTTGTTTCAGTCCTTGCAGGAATTAGCTGTAGAGATGAGGCAGAGTCTGGAACGTGATGTTTCTCTTACTGCCAGATTCCTGGCAAGAATATTTTTAGAGAATGGAATTAGCAAACATCTAATTTGGGATTGAATAATCTGATTTTGAAAAAATATCTTGAATTTGTGGCAAGGCTAACTTGAAAATCCTCAAGGAGTTCTCTGTGTGGAAGCCCTATGCAAAGTTTGAAAAAGCCCTTGATAGCGATATCATATAGGAAAGTAATGGGAACTTATTTGAAATTCTGAAAAGGACAATTTTCAGTTATTTAGCTCTCTGTAAAGGATATGAGTGTAAAGCAATCCCAAAAAGCTACTTCATAGCCATCCAAGTTAAAACCAACTGCAGAATACACAAGCCTTACATTGCTCTTAGGGGGGAAAAAAAAAACCTGAAAAATTATTTCATACAAAAAATCTGCTGTTGTTTCAGGCGACCTCATTAGATGGCCTGAACTCCATTGTTTTCTAGGTGAGACAACTTCAGCTAACAGCTTGGCCAGCAACAAAGGAGTATTAAATGATTCAGTACACCACTCCAGCTCTCAGTTGCAGGTGCTTGATGTTATTCAAAGCAACTCAAGGAGGTCGAAGAGTGTTGTTTCTACAGCCTGCCCACTGAACTGAATGCCTAATCTGTAACTTTTAGGATAGGCACTGAATAGTCTTCAGGCAGGTCAAAGCCTGCACACAGCAGTCAATTAAGGGCTACGTTAATCTTTAGTTTCACACTTGGCAGCACAAAAGGAGTAACAATATCCACTAACAGTGAATATCTTGCATTTCTGGAAAGGCATTCAGGCTGTGAACAAATAAATGACAATAAAGCCTGTCTCTCAGAAAGGATGAGACCCTTCCTACCACAAGGATTATCACAGAAAACCTGTTAGATCTCTGCACAAAGGCACTGTCAGAAAAAGGACCTCCCCTGCAGATTGCATGGACTGGCCCAAGGACAGAACACTCTCCGTAGCAAAATGCTTCCCCTTTAGTCTCTCACCGTAGCTGCTCAACTCACGGTTCTCACAGAGCTGAAGCAGCTAGGGCTGCAGTGTGATTTGGGTGGCAGGGAAGGGAAGAAAAAAGGAGGCATCCATGGGATTGCTCTGCTGCAACAATGTGGAAGCACAGTTTTGTGCTGAAGTGGGAGAGAGAGGGCTTCAGCCCTTCAGCTGAATTTGTCCAGTGAATTGATGCATACCCCCAGACACTCAGGAACAGAGTCTCTCAATGTTTCAGGCATTCAGGGGTTTCATACACAGGGACTCACATTGACACCCAGCCTGGAAGCTTCTGCTTCAAAATTATTTGACCTGCTTTAGAATTTATTTTTGAGAAACACTCTTATTCCAAAGAGAGAATTTCCATCCAAGGTGCTAACCAGAAGTAATGTTTCCCTTGAACTGAAGACTCCACTACAATCCAGATCTGTCACCCAGTGCAAACAAGCTCTTTTTTCAGAGCAGTGGAGCGACAAGGAAGCATGCCATCTTTTAAGGACAGCTCATGGAAGGGACTCTGTGAGGCTTCAACAGCACATTTGTGTAGTGAAGGCCAGTATCTCTGGCTCACGGCAACACGTGAAATTGGGCAGACAGTTGCAGCTGCACTTGGCAAAGAAACAGTAGTAACGTAAGGTTGACACTATAAAAGATGGTTATTGAACTAATGTCTTTGTGAAAAGGCTGGATGCTGGCAAAAGGGCATGAGGAAGACAAAACAGAAGTTTAATTAACTCAACAGGAAAGCAAAAATCTCCTAGATAAAAGGAAAAGAGCCATTTCTGAGCCAAGTGTTTAAAGGGTTCTCAGACCTTCCCAGGCCAAAGAGTGTCTGTGTGTAATGCTGACTTCCTTCCAGCTCTGTCTGTGCCAGAAATAACTCCTCAATGGAGTGTATCTCATTGGTATACCTTTTACCAAAGCCATTCCTGCAACAGAAAGAGATACTTGCTGCTGACATGCTGCTGGCAAACGACGAAGGAGGAAGCTGCCTTTATGGAGAGTGTAAAGCCTTCCCCTACCCTGCCTGAGCACACTCGAAGGCTTGCTGAGCGGTAACGGCGTGAGCTGGAGCCTCCTAAACGAGAGAGGGAAAGAGCAGGCGTGCACCAGGGCAAGCAAACAAAGGGGGAAAGGGAGGCCTCTTCCAGATCTTGGGTATCTTTGGCATCTTTCAAAGCCTCGTTAGGAGTTTACAGTGCTGCTACTGTCTCTCGTGTCATGCCACACCTAGCCACAGCAGAGTGAACCTGGAGTCATCTACCAGGGTGGCCACACAACATACTGAAATCTGGCCAGCTAGGCTGCAAGCACGGAATGGACTTGCATGTTGCCTGGAGACACAATATGTAGCTCTTGAGAGAAGCGCTGAAGGAATCCTATTACCTATATGGTTATGCACTCATCCACCCACTGGCTGTGGTTTGCCTGATGTGCTCCAGATCAGGATCTGAGCTTTAATTTAGAAAGAAAAGTATATTTCTATCTTCACAGTTTCGAAGAAAATAATTCACACGTGAATAGAATGGAACAGCTGAAACAGCATCTGCTGAAGTCCACAGAGAGCCTGAAATCAAAGCTCTGAGTAATTACCTTCCACCCAGGTATTTCACTGGGCTCCAAAACACAAAGATTGGTTTTATAAGGGAAAAGAACACAGAAATAAAAAGTTCACATTAACCATTTCACTGCTGAACAGTGGTCTACAGAGACTGAAATTTAAACTAGTTGGACAGAGATTAAAAGACAAAGGTGGATTAGAAACACAAAGGCAGCAGAAAGAAGGAAGGGAAGAGATCGTGAAGGACCTACTGGTGGAGATAATTTTTTTTTCTCTGCTGAGCAATAGTTATCATATCAATAATTTCTGAGGAAATATATAACCTGTAGGAAGGTTTTCTGTTTGGTTTTGGGGATTTTTCTGTCTACCAACTAATCTGCATACTGGACCTTTGGTCTGACCTCACAGGGCAGAGTTCTGTGGGTCCAGAGGAGAAGACAGTACTAAATTTATAGCCCAAATTATCATTAAGGATGGAATCTAGTCCTTTCCAGGAATGAGTGAGACACTCCTCCCACAGCCAAAGAGAGGGGCTTTTATCTTTTTTATTTTACACACAGGGCACCCTCCTGCCCCCACGCCCCCCTCGCACTGCATGCATATAGCCATTTCCTGAAACATTTGAAATTTGTTTTCCTTAGGTTATTTGTGTCTACAACCACCAGCTGGTCTGTGTCAAAGCCGATATGTTCAACATATTATTCCATTATCCTATTAGGTTGAACATGTCCTTCCTCCCATGAGAGCTGTTAAGATATCAGCCTTACAGAAAAGAGACAGCTTTAGTCCCACTGTCACCTCCTTTCTCCTTCTAAGTAACACACTACCCTCAGTGATCATGTGGCATATAGATAACTTTTTAGCCTATCTTGATATTTTGTGCTCATACACACAAGAAATGATACCTGGTCATTTCATACCCAGCTCTGTCACTGAAGCCACACACATATTATCAAGCAGGGGAGGAAAGTCTGAAGCCTTGAAATAGATAGAGCTGGATCCTTTCTTTATTCACATGACAATTTTCTATATTGTATTATTATAGGACTCTACGATTTGGAACAATCACTTCTCTTCCATCAAGATATCAGTCATACTTCCAAAGTGCTCTCTTGATCTTATAACATCCTGTAAAACATCTCCAACTCAGGTCAATGACATTTCAACTGAGGAAATGGTCACCTTTGGTTTTCCTCTGCAGGCTCCTCATGCCCCTGGGAATGGGAGAGCAAAAATTCCTGGCTTGTTTCCATGACCCCAAGGACTGAACATTCCTTGCTTGAGGAGCCTTCCCAACCCCTGCAGCAACGACAACTAAAGCAGCTCGTGTCAACAAAGTTTAAAGCTGGTAGGGGTAGAAGGCATTGGGGGGGGAGATGGGGAGTGAGACAGAGAGGGAGAGAAAGAGAAAGCACCACGTATAGGGATGGAGGCAGCCAACACACAAACAAATGAACCTACAATGAAGATATGTAGGATCTCCTGAGGGAATACATAACAAATCCACTAGCAACAATATGAGCACTGGCTCTTGCTTTGCTCCAAGAAGCAGCTCTGGGTGAGAAAGGCCCTGAACAAGGGACTCCACACCAGAAAGAACTGGTTTTGGAAACCATACATAGTCCCCTTCATTTGCATGCCTGGAGATTTCCACTTACCTCACTGCTCTACATTTTCACAGGATCTCAGAATTAACTGGTGAGGAAGCAAACATCCCCAGCATCATGGGAACAGGAGGGAAAGGTAACACGGTCCCTGGACAGACCATCTGCAAGGCACGGTCAATCCACAGATGGACGAAAGGGGAGCACAGGGAATGAGTGAGTGTGACAGGGGGTGTGATGGGTAACTGCTGCATGCAGATAAAGAGCTGGGAGAGCATCTTGTCCCATGAACTGCTAGCCTAGAGCCTCCTCATGAAATCAAACCTCTGATCAGACAGGCTAGTTACAGCACTCAGTGACAATAAACGAGCTTTTTTCCCCCTTTATCCATGGTAGCAGAAAAAAAGGTATTACTTGGCAAAAGGGAACGCTACAACATGTCTTCCCCCAACACACACTCTACTTTATTTAGTCTTCAGAGCAAAAGGGAGCCTGCAAAGGCTCCATGTCAATGTTTTACTACCTGATTACTCACTCTTTACATCTTTTGTTCCACAGTGTGAAGCAGTCACAAGCATGTCACTCGCAAATTTGTTGACACTCAGTCCAGTTCCTCCCGGTCCCAGCATAATGACAACCACCAGCATCAGCTCAGTTCTAGGAACTGAATAAAATAAAATGATTTTTAAAAGCCTCCATCAATCCAGGCTGTGCCCTGGGATGCCTTATAGCACAGCCTCCTCCTCCTGTGCTAATCAGAAAAATCAGTGAAGATCACACCCACGCTTACCTACCCAGTCATCTTCCCCTCCTCGCCCTGACTCAGTGGAACATTATCAGGCACTGCTAAGAGGCACCAAAATTCATAACTGTCACAGGAAGAGTGTTTATCTCCATCACTGCTGCATGCCCTCCAGCTACCCATTGTTTTTTGTGATCCTGTAACACAAGAGTTGTATGTTCTCCCCAGAGGGGTGGGCAGTGGTAGGTGAAAATGAACAGGCATGCACCTAAAACGTAGAAAGTGAATGAATACACCGATATTAGGACAGAATGGTGGAGGTTAGGGTCAGTAGTTCCCACTGGGGGTGCATAATGGCAGAGGGACTTTTAAAGCTCTTTATGCTGAGAAGCAGCCACTGGGATAAGCCATTCCCACCCGAGAGCAGCAGTGGCATTGTGCTGTGGGATGTACAGCTGGGGGATGCTGGAGTGTCTCTTGTGTGCTGTGTCCCAGGCCATACGCAGCCTCTTCTCCAACACACAGGGGGACTGTTTTTCATTTCCTTCCTTTCTGGATTGCTTTTGTCCCCATAAATCCAGATGTTCAGGAGGGGTGAAGGAATTACACCAAAGGACTGCTTAGCTCTGCAAAACATCAACAAGTTAGGCTGTGGTCCTGAGGAATTGAACACTTAGGAGATTCACTTGGACCTTGCATTCAGTGTACAAAACCACAGCACAGTAACTACCACATCTGCTGGTCTATGCTTCTCTGCTCACCTTACATGCTTCATTTCTTGTTAACTATTACAGGTCTTTAAAGCTTTCTTCTAAGGTAAGAGCAAGCCCTCTTTAGAAATCACTAATAAACTACCTGAGAAGCTTTGTGCACACAAAGCTGTAGTTTTTGGTGCGGAAGTTCTCCCCAAGGCTAGAAGCAAATACTTAAGAGAAAGGATTCCTCATTTCTTACCGGTACAAAGAACCATCCTCTAGTGATGTTGAATCACAAGTGCTTGAATTACTAGTCCTAGAACAAGGGTCACTTAGGACACAGTGATTTAGCAGAATGATGGAACAAAAAGGTGAGAGAAGCAGCAGAATAAAAACACCCTCCGACTGACCACAGTTTCAAAATGTTAGCAGCCTGACCCTGCAGCCACAGCTCCCTGGGCAGAGGCTGGGAGCAGCACTAAGAGTTGCCTGCAGAGGGCATTGGTAATGACTGTGCAATTTAACGCAGCCATCATGAGGATGGATGGATGTAACATGCAAAAGTATTGCTGCCTGCACCAAACAATGGCTGGAACTGGGCAGAGGGAAAGGTGACTGTGCAATTTGAAAATAATTAGTATGCCTGTGGCCTTTCTTCACTTTTCCATCTCCTGATGCATTATACAAAACATTCATGTTCCAGGCAACAACCCTTCTCTGTTCAGTCCTCTGCATCCCCCTCTTTCCTCCTGCCTCTGACGTGCCAGCAGTTCAGTCTCTCTTGCCCATGTGTGCTTGACCTGTAAGCATGTTCTCACTTACTTTCATACACTCAAACAAAACTTCTAAAATTACTACCATTTTATCCCTCAGATGCCTGGTTAAAATGTAGAGCTTCCATCTGTTGTGGATGAACTCGAACACATGGTCAAATTGGCGATTGTTTTTTCTATTACTCCTTTGTCTTACTTCTACACCTAATTTTTTACACTATGTTCTTTTTTAGCTTGTTCACTGTGTACAGCTGCTAGCAAAGCAAAGGCCAAACTTAACAGCAAAAGAAATGTTTAAGATCGCTTCCCTTCTTAAATGCAGAGAGCTCAGTCTAACCCACAGAAAAAGTCTCTTTGATGGTTCAGCATCAGCCAGAGACAGGAAGCACCGAGGCGGCTGCTCTTGGGCCTTTATGGAGACCTGGAACACAGCAGTCTCCATTCATGCTATGGACTCTTCTGCCACATCACCTCACTGTCTGATCCTTGACAAACAGCAGATGGAAGCACTGAAAGCCATCTAATGCCTGGCCTCTTAGGATGACTTACCTTGTTTAACAATGAAGCCTTTGGGTTTATTGAGCCTCTGCACCTTATTCATGCTGCGACACGTTAGCAGTGTAACTGAGGGGAAGAAAACCAGCACTTTTAGGAGCTGCCAGGCCAGTGAACAGTCAGAGCGAGAAAGTCTGGGTGCTCCTGACCAGAGTTGCTCACCCTTCAGGGACACAACTGAAACACCATAACAAAGGATCGATTATGTTACAGCTGAGGAACACAGGAATGTCTTCCTGAGCACAACTGCAGAATGTAGTCTGCATAGCCAGCGAGCTGGGGGAAAGACAGAAAGCAAGCAAGCAAACAAAGGGGAAGATCCTTCAAAAGAAAAAGGAAGCCTCAGACATGCAGCAAGAGGCCATACTGACTGGTTCAAAGCAAACAGAAGAGCTGCCACCAAGCTTGCTGCAAGCACTCTGGCAAAGCACTGTCCAGTTCAACTATCCAGAACCTTTTCAGGCTACACCAGAACAAATAAGAACCTGGGCTAATAACCTTAATAAGCCAAACATCTGGAGTAATTTAGAGGCACTTATGCTCTTAAGTTGCTTAATTGCTTTTAAAAATCTTTTGTGGTTGCCGTATTCCCAGCTGACTCTTAGCACCTCTCTGAGGGCCTTAGTCTCAATGCTGAGTCAAGTAGTGTCACCACGGGGAGGACTATCCTGGTGAGGACAATTGAGCCTCCATCATCATCTTGTTTAAGAACGGGGAAAGTAAATGGCAGCAGAAGCCAATAGAACAAGCTGCTGTACAAACCTGAGCTTTATATTAAAAACTGGATAGGATTTTATTGCCTCTGGTCTGCCACAGGATGACACAGCACATATATTACCTAATCAGGGCAGACCTTCTGCACGAGTGTCCCCCAGTCTAGTCCATCCTCTGCTGATTGCCAAAACTGCATTGTACATCTCTTCTCAGTGGGATATTACACTGGGTCCAAGCCTGAATTCACTTTCACACAAAGGTTGTGACCAAGGGCCACAGAAGCCAGCAGAGCTACTCACAGGGTGCTGTGAGATGCACTGGACCTTGCATTTTAATAGCAATAATTGTATTTTATATGGTCCTTTACAGTCATCTATAAGCTGAACAGCTTCCAGTGTCATTTCCACCCTGGCAAAACATTTAATCTGCCTGGAGACCGAATCAGTTGGGCACCTGAAAACCCACAGACAGCAGAGGGAGCCAGCCCTCAGGGCTCCCTGTCCTCCAGCTCAAGCATCCTGTCCGAGTTCAACAACCAAAAAAAAAAGGAAAAGTAACCCTCAGTGGAGATCAGAAAAAATGGAGGTACAACTGTGCACATGCTGCAATTGCAGTGCAAATGCTGCTGAATTACTGCACCAGGTTAGATGTGCTTTGGAGGTTGTTTCCCCTGCTGTACAGCCTGGCCACTAATGGCCTGCACCAAGCACAGAGATCAAATCATGCATTTAGTCCCAATTCTGGTTTCTAGCTAGAATGTCACTGGGGATGTGGAGGTGGAAGTGAGATCTGGGCTGGACTGCTCGAGCCATCGGTTGTGGTCCCACTTGTCCTGCTGTGCTGTCAACATCCCCATGAAGGTTCTCTCCCACCTCTGCACCATGGCAGCCTCCAGCGGTTGATGTGGGGCAGCACTGAGCACCCCATGAAGCACAGAGACCTCTCATGACAGTCACTAGAGAGGAGACAGCCATTTTGTGAGCTGAATGCCATCAAATTAGTGTCTGAAACATTTATGTTAATACCAAACTTAAGGAGCTGAAGAAACAAATAGTTTAGGGGTGAAATGTCAAGTCTGCACTATTGAAGGGCAAGGCAGATGCTCCCTAGTCTGTTTACTGGCACATTAGAATCATAGAAACCTTAAGATTGGAAGAGATCTTTCAGATCATCAAGTCCAACCATCAAGCCAACACTACTAAGGTGTCTGCTAAAACAGAATCAGAATCTGCCAGGGTTGGAAAGAATTATTGGTGGTTTGTTGTCTGCAGTTTTGACAAACCAGAGTTTCTAAATCTGTGAGAAAAAAAACAAGTCCCCAGGCTCCAGAAGTCACCGTTTCCCCTCTATGTGCTTCCCAAGTCAGAGGAACAGCAATTACCTCTACTCTGCAAATCCAGCTTGCTCAGAAAAGCACAGGCCTTTAAGACAGCCCTTTTCTGCTCCCTGAGCAAGCAGAAGGAAATGCTGTCAGTGAGTGGAAAGGCTTTGTGCTGCCACTATTTCCTGATTCCCAGCACCAAACAGGAGCACAGGGGGCTGTGATCAAGGAGAACAGAGGAGGAGTGTGGCTGGAGGCCTTCCTTCCAGTGGGACAGTAGTGCTGTCTCCTCTGTTAGCTAAACCAAACTGCATATGCAAAGGAAAAGTGCACATACTGAAGATTTAAGTTGTGGTAGCACCTTGGAATCGAGGATGAAGCCATCTTCTGAGCACTCAGACAGTCAGGGTGACTTTGGGAATGAGGATCTGCTGAGACTGGCACATGCCAACGGGCTGGACAGAGCTGTACCAGTGAGCAGCTGGAAGGGAGCATGGAGATGGCAGTGGCAGAGTCCTAGGACACACAGGAAAATGGCACGAGGTGGGTCCCGGGGCTGCCGTGGCATGTGGAACCTGTTGGCAAGGGCCAATAACTGCTGTAAAGCCTCTGGCTGAGCAGACCTTTTAGGATGTGACTCTTAGATGAAAGGTAAGAAAGGAGGCAGGAAGACAAAGGTTATAAAGCTTTTACTCACCTGAGGACACATAAAAATGCAGAAAGAGTAGGTGTGGACTGGACAGCTGATCTGCAAAGGCAGCAGATGTAGGCAGAGCACTGGGAAAGCCCAGGCCCAGGACTGTAGGTATCACTGCTGGGATTCCAGCAGGAGCCTTGGAAGCAAGAAACTCAGTGTCCTGCACCACCTCTCGCCCTGGACCCCTCTAGTGTATCAGTGCAACAACAGCAACATCTCAAGTCCATGGCATAAGCACCTACAAACTGTAAAGACCTTCTGTGTTAAAGACTCCTCTGGTACAAAGAAAAAGGCAGTGCCTGAGTCAGAGAGCGAGACTACCTTCATGAGAAGCATGAAGCACAAAGAGGAGCATGGACTTAATGGAAAGAGCAGTCACCTCCTCGGCTTCATCTGCAGCGTCTTAGCAATTTCCCCTCAAAAGAGCCCTGCACACCACCTCTTCACCCTGTTTCTCAGTCTCCAACTGTTTTCTTCCAAAGATGCTGTTCTTTGCTCCCCCTTCTCTTCTTGCTCCTGTGTGGTTCCCCCAAAGGAAGAGCAGGAAATCAGCTCGTGTGTCCTGGGACACCAGTGTGGAGAGAACCATCCAGCCCCAGCACCCTTCCCTCACACTGCAGTGTGTGGCTTTGCAGGAAGCAGGACAGCATAGGCCAAAGGGGGAGAAACCAGCAAAGAATGAAAAAGCACAAATGAAAAAGCAGCAGAACAGATGCACAAGATTAAATGAAAAAAATACCTTTTTAAATGAAAAAAATTACCTTTTGTGTAAAGAAACACAGCACAGGCAGAAGCTGGGGAGACAGGGAGTGTAAACAGACACAGCACACTCGGAATTTATGGGAACAAAAGGGTTTTCTTCTATTCCTCCTCCCATGACCTCTGCCAGCAGCCCTGCCCTGGTCCCCCCCCCGCCATGCAAATTCACCTTTGGTTACTTCACCTCAGAAACATTAATTCCAGGAAGATGCTCTGAGTGTATCAGACCAGTGCCCTATGAAAGCCCGTTAGGAAACATCTCTGTGAGCCTCATTTAGTTAGCAGGAGGGGATGGAGAGGGGATGTCAACCGAGAAAGGGGTTTTATGCAAACACATCTCAGGACTGCTGGGCTGACAGTGCTCTGCAGGCACAGTGCAGAGGGACCACATCCTGACAGCTCTGTTCACAGCACCACTGCAGCCTTGCAATTGTTGTCATGTACCAAAACCAATGTATTTTAGAGTTGAAAACATTCTAAGCCTAGATGGAAAGTGCTGGGATGAAGAACTAGGCCAGGAGGTATACACAGGGGACATTCCATTTAAATCTATATGAGAAACAAAGGACAATGAGCCTCAGATGCCTTTGGAGGACATTTTAACCTCAGAGCTTTGGTATGAACATTTTGCATTAAGTTCTTCACTATGAGTGTGGTGAGACACTGGCACAGGTTGCCCAGGGAAGTTGTGGATGCTCTACTACTCGAGGTGTTCAAGACCAGGTTGGATGGGGCCTTGTGCAACCTGGTCTAGCGGGAGATGTCCCTGCCCATGGCAGGGGGGTTGGTACTAGATGATCTCTAAGGTTCCTTCCAATCCAAACACTTGGAGCAACAACAAAGATCATAGCACTCCAACTTGTTCCCCCAGTAGCTGGGGTTGTGAAAAGGTGAGATTTCCACGTGCCATACACAGAGGCCTTGAGTCCTGCAACACCTGCCAATCAACTAGTTCAAACTGCCCTTGCTGCCCTGGTGCACCTCCTCAGCCCATTTCCTCAGGTGCTGCACAGAGATCTCATCCAGAAGACACAGCCACAGACTAACACCTCTGCTTCTCAAGGCACAGTGCAGCAGAGTTTAGAGACATGGTGTCTCACAGAAATGCCCCATTCTCCTGCTTGTGTTGCCCCGGGGACATGGGATGTGACATGCTGCCAGCAGCTGTGAGCAAACCAGATTGTCACACGGCAGCTGTAAGGCGCATGGGACTGAGGAGAGAGGAATTCCTGCCTCTGACAGTAGCTAATGGGCTCCAAGAGGACTGGCAGCTGCACAGCACCCTGTGCTCTGCTCTGGTTCAGCTGACCAGGCACCTCTGGGACTACACTTTGAGCTGGTGAAGAAAAGGGGCAGAACAAGTCGGCTTCAATCTATTTTTATACTGCAGAACCATCTGCTCCTCTCCACAGCTGGCAAGGCCTGGAGCTCAGCTTAGATCCTCCCAACAAAAGCCTCTTTATGAGGCATGGGAATCCCCCCCACTGCCACGGCAGAGGCTATTTGGGGCACCCCAGGTGCTGCCACGCAGAGGGCCGGGCAGCCGGGCAGCTCCGAGCACGCGGGGGCCGGGATGCACCAGGGCGGGCACAGAGCAGAGGCCAAGAGGAGGAGTGCAGGGTATGGTTTCACAGGTGAGACAGGACAGAGCTGACCCTCAGAACTGCTTCTGAGACAGAAAAAAGACAAAGTGGAACAGAGCTAATCAGAGTCTCTGCCCTTGGCATCTAGACCCAAGATCTTCATTCCACAGACCCTGTACCCTAGAGAACAATTCCTACTGTCTGGAAAAGCAGAAAAAGGTCCTCTCCTTTCCTTTCTGTCCAAGCAGTAAACTCTTCTTTTGTGTTAAGGTTGAACATCTGCTTGCTCCTGTTAGAGAGAGCTCCAGCTCTGTGTTTCCTCCTGACACACACACGGAGGAGAAAGCTCTCCCAGCCTCTCCTTTCTCTCTTACTGCATGGATACTATTTCCTGTATTTATTTTTCTTGTCTGGCTAGCTGGCCTGGAGGGTCTCACCTGCTGGAAAACTGCCATTACTTCTCCATCTGCAACACTGACCGAGGATTAGCAAAAAAATAGCCTTAGGTCACTTCTAGCTTCCTTAGGATGCCTGACTAACAGCAGAGGCCAAAGGCCACAGATGTTGAGAGAGCAGGTTCCTGTGCATCCTACCTGGCAGCTGACATCAGCAGATGCATCTCTTTAGGAAGCAGAACAGGGACACGTGTTTTACAGCACTGGGATTCATCCGGCAGAGAGAGAACACAGCCACCTAGAAAACACCCAGTTCATGGCTCCATCCACAAGGACCTCCCTTCAGAGCAGGAAGAACCCTTCAGAACCCTTGGGAGGTCATGTCAAGGTTCAGTTCTGCCTTCAGAACATGTCTGTGCAGCAGACAGAGTGCAACCTCTTCCAAGAGCTGACTGACACACAGGCTTCAGCGTTCAGTGTCACCCACACGTCCCTGGCACCCTGGCCCCAGGATGCAGCCTCATGCTTTTCACAGGAAGAAAGCATCAGCCTCTCCCTGGGGGATCCTGTGTCCCCCACGGTGCTTCCAAATCTGATGATGATCCAAAGAGCCTCCTGCAAGGGAATCACAGAGTACTGTTAGCATCCAGAGGGCATGTCCCGACCTCCAGCCACACAGTGGAAATCTACAGGAACGCTGTTCCTACAGTTCTTTCGAAAGTCAGGTGGTGCTGAACCACAGAAAGGGACAGACAGCCCCTGCAGCTCAGAGAAACTTCTTGTGTGCCCCAGTCTGGCACAGGGTGGGAAAGGAGGGATCATCTGCAAATACAGAACTTAGGACAGGAGGGAATTTGCATGGGAAGCAAGTGCTCAGAGAAAGGAAGCTATAAAGGTTTCTGATTAAAAGCCTTGATTCCTAACCATTGGCTCAATCCATAAGGAATAGGGGATTTGGGGTTCATGTTAGTTGCAGATGAATACTGCATGGGTTAGTTCTGCAGACTGGAAGGCCTCAGTGAACGTTAGAGATGTCACTGTGTATTTCCCCTGGAAGGAAATCAAGATGCTATTTCTCATGAATTCAGAAAGGACACAGCTGTAAAACAAGCAGCTGACTCTCAGCTTCAGTTGTGGCATTGAGTTACTAATGGTGGGAGAAAAGACTATTTCTGTTTTTCTAATGCAACCTTTAGCATTTTGATCCTTCTGGAATTAGAGGAGGATCTTGAGGAGGGTCTGAGATTTTTTGTCTCCACCCTATTCTGCTAGTGCTTTTGGCATGGATATAAAGAAAGGCAGGAAACACTTGGAATACTGGACTGCTCCCAAATGGCAGGCACCTCAGGAACGAGGCAGCCAGTTGTCCTTTACTTAAGGTGCCGAGGGCTTGCATAGCCCAGCACCTCAGTGCCAGTGCTAGGTGCTCTGCTCTTGAGACTCTGCCTTTGCACCACCCGCAGGCTTTGTGAGCTAGCAGCAGCTTTCCCCCACAGCCTCGTTGAGGCTGGGAAGCAGAGGGTAGCCCTCCTCTCCTCAGGGGCTTGGCTCTGCAGAGCAACTTCACGGGCTGACGCCTTAGCACCACAGAGCAGCTTCAGTTTAGCAGCACACGATTGCCAGCTGTCTGCAGAGGAGCCCTGTACCTCAGGAAGCCTGGCTGTGGTTGCTCCCAGCCACAGTTCATGGAGGAGATGGGACGGCAGGGACACGCTCAGCAGCAGGCCAGTCTCAGAGCTCCCATTCCTGTCACCTGCAGAAGGGGGCACATCCTCTGGGTGATGGAATTGTTTAATGTCAGAGGATCCAGCGTGCGCGGCAGGGCTGCTCAGAAGACGTGGATGCAGGAGGCAGAACTGTTCAGTGATGACTTAAACACTGGATGGGTTACACAGAATGGGACAGGGTGGGAGTGCCTCTGCCCCGAGATCCACAGACAGCATTCTTCCCTTGCCAGGCATCACTTTTCTTACGGGCCAGCGGCAGAAGGTTGCATCAGCATGGATACAGCATGACCTTCAACCCACCTGGATCAGCATGCTCCGAGGTGCCAGGCCCAGTGCACCTGCCCTGCAGAAGGCTCAGCATCTGCCACTGCTCAGCCCTTCAGCACACCTCCAAAATGGGAACTTGGCAAACAAAGCTAACAGAGTGCATTGCTAAGCAGAACATTCTGCCGAGTCCCAACACCAGGACTGCCTGTTATAGGGCACTTGCCAATTCCTGAGTCAACTTTATTTATTATACACTAGAAAGGTCATGACGAATCTCAAAAGATAAAATCTGTGTCTGTCAAGCCACCTTCCTTATTTTCATTGGCCCAGACCCTCACGTTCCACACCAACAATAACAGGACATGGGTTCAAGAGGCACCATGAGTGCAGCTTACCCTGAGATGGCCCAGGCTTGTTTTGCATTCTTTATAGAACTGATCCAGGCCGCTCAATTCTCTTTATTAGGACTTTTGTTGTTGTTTTGTTTTTTTATTTTTCTTCCTGATTGCAATCACCACACTGCACAGGAACCTTGCATCCCTGAGAACCCCAAAGCTCAGGCACAAGCTTCCACAACCCAAATGATGCCAAATACCCAAATGACACAGCTGCAAGTTCTCCAGCAACATGAAGTATCCAACTGAGATGTGCTTAACTCCCATTTATAAGCAATATCCTGGACTAATACCAGCCCAAAAGACATCACCATGACCTCATCACCAGCTGAGGCAGCAAGATACCCCATGCATGTGGATTTTCTTCACTGTCATTAGGACCTGTTATCAAATCTCCTTGCCTTATGTAAGTCAAAAAATCAGAGCTGCCCAGGGCTCTGGGTAAATCCTTGGCAAACAAAGCCTGAGCAATTGCAGCTCCAGTGCTGCCAGCATCCAAGCTAGCAGGTTTAAGGACTGCCCTGAGCTCTGTAGAAGTCGCAGTCACCTCTCTGGACTGCAGCTGGACACTCTCAAAAACCATAGTCCCAGGTTTGGAGTTCAATGCAACAGGCTGAGACCACACAGTATGGATCTGCACTCCAAATAACTTCATCTTCCCACAGCTTATTCTGAACTTGCACATTGAAAGCTCTTTTCCCAGTCCTCGCCTTTCACTTGTTGAAAAATCACCACACTACTCCCAGACCCAAACTTGGCTTAGATCATTTTCTTTGGCATGTTGCAAGGACTCTAATTCTTGAAATGAATTTCTGATTTTCTGAGAACTAGGTAGTACTTTCCTGTCACTGCAGGTTCTCAGCAGTGACTATTGCAGTCACACAGCAGAGAAATGATAGTGCCTGTAAGAGTGGTGCATCTCACAGCCACAAGCCAGTCAACAGTCCCATCCACTTGGTCATTTCTGGGGAAACATCTCCAATATTCAAAAGTGCTCCCCTTTTGTCTCACAACAGCAGCGAAGAGGAGATTGGCAAGTCAGGGAGGAACACTGCTTCACTTACTCTGCAGTGAGACTCCAACCTGCAGTGAGTCCCATCATCTAGCCAGAGGTATTGACTTGTGGGATCAGAGAGGTGGGTTCCTCCTAGGATCACTCCAAGCTGGCAGAAGACCCTCTCCCTCCCCTGAAAGAGCACATGAGAAATCTCACTCCTCACTTGGTCGCTTCAGTCAAATGCAACACAGAAGGAAAGGTTCCTGGGAAAGTAAATTGTGAGGTGCACAGGGCCACAGAAAAGGTGCTCAGAGCTTTTAGCTCCCCAGAACTTCTCCTTGAAACACACAATGGTCAAGAGAACAGCAGGCCCTTGTATGTCCTATTCTTAGCACCAAAGGGGCAGAAGTGGCAAGGAAGATCCTGCTGCTTTAAATACTGTGAAAAGCTTTTTAACACAAAACATTATCCAGCCACTAGTAAACACCATCCTCCACAGCCCCATCCGACTTCACCATTCAGAAATGTCATCAGTTCCCCAGTGCTGCAGGGAACATACACTACTGAGCTGTATTATCCTCAGACAGCTCTTAGTCTACAGCAAAAGCCCTGCAAAGTCTAGATTCCCTGGGTGGCTAAGCCAAGGTGTGGATCTCTGGGCAGAGATTTCCAGATCAGGCCAATTGTGTTGTTAAAGTGGGAGCTCTCTCTGTTCTTTCAAACACTGGCTTTCTTCCCTATCCAGGTAGTCCCATTGTTCCCCCTGGGCTCCTGCAGACACCCATTGTTCCTCTGAGCTCCTGGCCTTTGATGCTGCAGAACAAAATGCACAGTGTTTGTGAAAGGAGGGAAAAATCAAAAAGCTTTTCAATTACACAGTTGGTTGAACAGCTTGGGCACAGCTGGCTGCAGGGCACCAAGGTGCCAGCACCCTTCACAAACTGGGACCTCCAGACCAGCTGCAAACAGGATCAGAAGAGGGAGTGACCAGTAGTTGATAGTTATCTGGTGGACTTTCATTTTATCACTTCCAAATGCTCGTGGATTGTACAGACTTTCATCAACCTCCTCACACACACACACACACACACACACATTTTGTAGCTGCCAGCTGGAAAAAGGTGGAAATTATTCCTGCTTCATCCTGTCAGCATTGCTCAGAATTGGCTTGAGACACACCACAGTGGCCTCCAGATTCACTGCCTCCATTTCCAGACTAATTTGTCCGACACCAGGCTGGGATGAGCTCAGCCTGAGTGGCATTGGCTGAACAGGACAGAGGTCTGAAATTGTGATGGTCCTACAAGGCAGTCTGAGATGCAGCTGCAGGACCATGTGGAAGGAGAACCAGCAGGCTGGAGTGCTCCAGTCCCAGCTGGCACCGTTATTCCACGGTCCAGTTAAGGACCCTTCGTGTCCTGTCATGTAACAGGCTGTCCCTGACAGTGCAGTGCTCTGGGCAAACAGTGCTCTACCTTGTGTCCTGTCTGCAGCTGGAAACAGTTCCTCTTATTGCCAAGGTGCCAGATCCCAGGGTGTCAGAGATGTGAGGGGTCTTCTAGTCCGTCTGGGTCTGTCACCTTAGTCCATGCTAAAATCTTCTGCAAAAGAACAGGCAGCAGCAGGGGACAGCTCTCCGGAAGGATTAATCTATGGAAAAAACTAATAAAATAATAAGAAAACGCACAAAAAAAAGGTCAGCAAGCCAGATCTTCCTGGGACAAAGGCACTCACACTCTCTTCTACAAATATATTTTATTATTTTAATGCTTATTAAGAAATGTAACCAAGACAGACTCAGCAGCACCAGCGGCTCCTCACTGCCCAGCAGTCTGATGACTTCACAGATATGAAAACTTCACAGATTCAAAAAAAACCACTTGGTCAATGCACTTTTAAATACATTTGCATGCACAGATTCTCCCACCCCCTTCCCTCCCCTCCCCCCAGCAACTGACATACAGAGGGAAAACAACAACTATATTCATAAAACATTTAAATTAAAAGAGCAATTCTTTTACAGTGCCAGCATGTGCAGCAAGGTGTTCATAGTGTCTCGGTCTGCCGAGCACAGAGGCAACAGCTCCACAGGACAGGGGCGAGGAACACCAGCTCCTGAGACAGTCGGGGAGGCAAAGGGTGTTCCCAGAACAACAGGTTCCAGTCATGATTTAAACACATCCTTGTGTGAATAGTCCCAGCAGACAAATCGGACGGGGAGTTACACACAACACTGCCCCAGCCTGGGGACTCTGGGTCCGTCAGGGCGAGTCCCTCTCATGCAAACCAGGAACTGGTGGGATTTTAGTTACTCTTGATGTGTTTTACTGTAAAGAAGGCCAAAAGCTCAGGGCTATAAAGAACAACCTCTGTGGTACGACTCAGTGCAGTTTGATGCCCATAACGAACTGGGAGAGAGCTGACAGCTATTAGGCAGCCAGGCTGAGCAAACACCACTGCAGTCCTGCAGGTGCTGCCACGGCGAGCTCGTCCTTCCCACAGAGCGCGGCTGGCTTCACCCGTGTCTAGGGAGGGCTCGTGCTCAGGAGCCAGAAGGGCTTTTCTATCACTGGGGCATGCTCACGAAATGATACTATGTCTCTGAAAAGGAGATAATATGTAAGAACCATCTCTGGCTCTCTCAGCACAGTCCTGCTCCCCTGAAATCCTCCGCAACACCTACCCTGCAAATCCTCCTTCACCACCAAGATTTCCCATCCAATCCTAACCCTCTGGTCTGCTTCTGCACCTCAGAGACTTTTCTATAGCCACCAGCATCCTCTGGAGCCCCTTTTCAAAGAATGATCAACAATTCGGACTGCTCCATGTAACTCCTAAGTTCCTCTGCACAATAAGCTTCCTAGCACCAACTGGGATCAGTGGCAAACCCTTTCTGCCTAGAGTAACTTCAGCTGTCCCACCATGCCAAATTGCTTCTCTGTTCAAGAGCTGCAGTTCCAGCTTGCACGGAGCTTTGAAATATTACTGATGCAAAAGAAACTCTGCAGAACAAAGCTGTAAGTGCATTTATTTGCACACACACAAAAGCAGTGCCCTATTGAGTAGATGGCCACAAGAACAACTCTTCATAAAATTACTGCTGGCAATGGATCAAACTTAACTTTCTACCAAACCCTATAAAGCTAATAAACCCTGGAGCCCAAGAGTCTCCAGGGAATGGTGAAATTCATAGAATGCCATCATCTGCCAAATGAAGCACATCTCTCTATGGGTCCTGAGAAGTTTTTAGTAATATGTTCCAGTTCAGTTAAATTAGTCTCTTCTTATCCCAGCTTTTTACTCTCTGGACCCACTGCACCTTAGATTCCCAAGTAGGTCTTCTCCAGCCTCTCCTGATGATCACCTTAGTCTTCCCTTTGTCTTGGTAGTATCTTTGTTTATCCTTTCAACAGCTAAACATACTCCAGCTAGAATGAAAATCAGGATACGAGTAGAGAGGTTAGGAGAAAATTATTCACCTTTCACTTTTGTAACGATCCCTGTCCTATGCAGTTTGGAAGAGAGACACTTTTTTAAAGGGTAGACAGGATTGCCAGGAGAAGGAAAGACCACACTTCAGTCATGTGGTCCTAAAGCTTCTTTTTTTCCTTTTTTAAAAAAAGAAAGCCTCAAAATCATGACCCCTAGGAAACAAAAAGAAATAAGAAGTCCAAAATTCTGTTCAAAAGGCTCATGCTTCCCCCAACAACTGCTTTGGAAACATCTTCTGAAGGTCCATCTCAGACATATGTCTGCCAGAAGGCACACAGCATGTGGTGCAATTGCCATCCCTTCCTTCCTGTGACTACAGACTTCCAATTCCATATAAACCATGCTGCCTCCTTACCCCCACTGCACTTCCTCCTGCACACATCCTCTGGCCCCTCCACACATCCTTCTCATTTCAATTCTGGACCATTAACATTGAAAGGGATTGGACACACTTGAGGGCATCTCAAACAGCAATAGAAAAACTAATTTCAAGACGTGTAGACACTCAGTAAGCTCGCATGGCAATCTGGTTGGGCAGGAAAGTTTTCCAGAGGGATAACACTAAGTTTGTTGAATCAACATAGGTCAACTTGATTCTTATGGCTGCTAAGCAAGAAGCTGCCACAACTGCGAAAAAGAAAAACCCTGCCACAACTGAGTGTGAAGAAGCTCAGGAAACCGTAGAAAGCAACCAACCCACATCAGCTGTTGAAAATCTGATGCAGTGTGGCATACAAGAACCCTTTGCAACAGGGAGTAAAGTTCACCAGAGACAGTTCTGCACTCGCCTGTGTTCCAGCACACGAGCCACGCTGGTATTTTCCCACACTTCCTTCCTTGCTCTGCTTCTTTGTGGACCTAATTGTTATTGACATGAATACCGGATGTAATCTAGTGTTATTCTTAGAAACGTTGCAGCTCCCAACTGAGGCCTTAAGAGATCAGACCCCCATTTTCCTGACTGAGTTCCTCTGCCACTGTTACAGGAGGTCAGAGGAGCCATCCCACAAATAACCTACAGAAATATTCCATCAAGAGAGATCAAGAGTAACAAGATCCCAAGTCCCCCTGCGGAGGAACTACCTACGACGTCAGTGACAGGGAAATGGCCGAGTGTTTGTTAATGGTGCTGGAGTGATAATCTGCTCCTCTGACGTTAGACTCCCTGGAAGAGCCGTGCCAAGGCGGCAGCAATTCAATTAAACTGTGAAGTCTATTGTTCTACAAACTTGTCTGCTAATGTCTGTGGTTGCAACCACATCTTTTCACCCATCTCACAGAAAGCTCCGTGCTAGCCTGGAGCAGTTACATACTTGAACAGATTCAGCATGATAAACTACTCCCCACCTCCATGGAGGGAGACTGGCAAAAAGAAAATTCTCCCCAAATAAAACTGACTTTTCATTTTAATAGTTCACAATATTTAAAATAAACATGGAGTAAGGACACACAAACCTAACCTGCTCTTCCTCAAATATAAAAATCCAGTTCCCCATTCCTTACTGAAAATGAGATTATTTGGCTTTTGAAACAGGGACGAGCCAGGTTTGGGGGATATTTCTGATGTTTTCAAACAGGCAATAATCTTCAGAGCCCTGGAATTACCAGACTTCCAGTTTTCCAGTAGGACCATTACTGCTTGTCTTTCCAGAAGGCTGGCCATGGATTGTTTGTCAGGAAAACAAAAAACAGAAAATGCTTAGGTAAAATTCAAGCTGCTGTGCCATCCTGCTGTCCTTGAGTTAGTTACCAGGCTTCATAAGCAGTACAGAAAATTATCGAGCTGCTGTGAAACACCCCTACAACAAACCTGATCAATGCATACACTTATTGCAGCACAGATTTGCCTGTTTTGTTATACAGACAGACTACTGCAGTTTCTAAGTTGATTGCCACTATTGCTAACACCTTTCAGCTTCTCAGAGTAGGAGCATCTTCTAACCAGACAGACGCAGCCCTGTTGGCCTCTGCACCACAGGGACACATTGGGCTTCACAGTAAAGCACATCAGGAAAAAACTGAAATCACAGGAGAAAAGGTGTTTAAATAGAGCTTATTGGAATTGCAAAAATAAGTGTGACATGTGCTCCTCTCTACACCAAGAAAGAAGGAAAAAAAAAAACCCACAGCCTTTTGAGTGAGGATAAAATACAGGAAATTAGCTCCCCTCACACAGCTTTGAGGCCACAACAGAAAGAATCCCCATTCTAGGGGTTCAGGAGGACCAACACGGAGACAGGGGAAAGCAGAGTGCCCACAGCCTGCACACAGCACGGACCCCAGGCAGCTCTCCAGAACACCTCAGGGCACGGCCGCCCTGCTGGCCCCGCCCACAGCCTGCCCTGCTTCCCCACCTACCAGCAGCAGCGCCAGCTCCTGCCCGGCCCTTCTGCCTCGGGGAAGCCCTGTGGCAGGCCCTGTGGCAGGCCCTGTGACAGGCCCATTCTCACTGCGCCAGACAGAGCGGGCAGCTAGGAGCTTGTGTTGCCTCGTGCAGCTGGCACACTGAGCACGCAGGGAATGGATATGAGTTCTTGCCCATCTTTTATAACTTAACAAAGTAATCATATCAAGACAAGGGAAAAACCCAAAACATCTGAGCATCCTGTTGCAGTATAAGGTTTAAAAACATGAACTGAAAGACAAAATGCCATGGTTGAAGGTATCCAAAGTTCCCATCAGGTAAATTCCTTCCCTGTCCAAGCAGCTGCTGGCATCCTTCCTGACCAATAGATGCTGCTATCTCCCTTCTGCAGGGCCAAAGTACTAAAGGCCCCTTCCCTCTTGCTTTTTGCAATTCAGTGAATACTTCCAGCCATGCTTTTACTTCTGTTGGTAAGGACAGCAAAAGGACATTCAGCCACAGACACGCAGTACAGCATCATGTCACGATATCCCCTGCATCAGCAGGGCCCCCCAGTGCTGAACTTGGAATGCCATCTCTGACCTTGGCACAGCTCTCAGTGACAGGTCCTTGATGGGTAACGTGTCCCTCATTCCTTAGTCCATTTCAGTGGTCTCTTGGCTTTCCTCCAGTCTAGTATTTAGGATCATCCCAACAGTCCTGGGTAGGGACCCCTTTCTCCACGGCGATCTGAATACACACCTCTCCCCCCGCCCCCCAACCTCCCTTTCTGCCATGGCAGAGGTCACCGGTGAAAAAGAAATAATTCTACCAGGAAGACTTGGAAAGTCTCATCAGGAAACATCAGCTGCTGCAAAGGCTGCTCTCTCCAGGTCTGAGTAAGACATCTGGGCATCAAGTAGCTCTTCGCTGTGAAGCTCCCTGCTCATGCATGCATCTGAGAGGATCCCATTTTTGCAGGAATGTGGGAGATGCCCATTTGTGTCCATGTCCAGAGCATTTCCGTTCTTATGCCACTCCAAGGCAGCTTTGCATTTGTTTAGGTCCTGCTTTTCAGGATCCCTGTGGATCTCCCCGTTGGTGTACACCTCCAGTGCGTACTGGCTGATCCGTATGCTGGCGTTCTCTGCGTCCCCGCCGTGGGTGGAAGTCCTGGAGCTGGCTGCTCCTGCCTTGAAGGGCTCCTTGCGGCCCAGGATGTGCTGGCTGATGATCTTGCGGAAGGTGTAGCGGAACTCCCTGATTCGGTACGCGTAAATCAGAGGATTTACAACTGAGTTGGTGTGAGACAGGATAATAGCTAGATACATCAGCCAGAGAGGAGCACGTGCACAACTTGGGCAAAAAAGGGTAAAGCAGTTAATAATATGTAGTGGAAGCCAGCAGACTGCAAACAACCCAACAATAATGGCTAAAGACTTAGCTGCATGGACTTCCTTCTGCAAGGTGGAGCGAGAACGTTCCCCGTGTACCATCTTGTTCTCCATCTGCTTGAGCTGGCGTCGGGCTGCCATGAAGATTTTCAAGTAGATACCAAACATGAGGAGGAGGGGCAAAAGCACACAGGCAAAGAAGTTGTAGTAGACCATGTACTCCATGGTGACCACACCCTCAAAGAGACAAACCACCATGCTGTTGCTGCAGTTGATGGGAGAGGACTTGTTGGAACCCAGCTCTTCGATCTGCGAGCGTTTGTGCCAGCCTAGCATTGGTGTCAAGCCGATGATGAAAGATAATACCCAGCAGATGGCAATGATACCTTTAGCTCGAGAGCCAGTCACCAAGCCATTGTACCTATAAAGCAAAGGAAATGGGAATTACATCAGCAACATCCAATAAGACCCTAACACCCATGCAACTTCCCAATGGCCCAGTGTCTCAGAAGACAGTAAGAAACGCACTGGCTTCTTCAGATGGGCCTTTGAACTGCTGTGCAGAACCCACCCAGCCCAGCAGAGCAAGGACTCCACGGTGGCATTGTATGCCAGCTATTCCCTTTCCCTTTAGGCAGTGAATAGGTAACAGAAAAGCAGGGAAATTAATATTTTTCATCTGTGTTCCTTCGCTCCACCAGCTCACTTGGTCATGCACATAGGTCTTGCTGCCTGGTTAATCAACAGCACTGCACACACCAAAAGGGGACTCCAGTGGTGGGGGTATTGATCTGCCTGGCTGAAGCCAGCACTCTTAGCAGTGAATTCTCCAAGATCGGTTCAAAGAGACAATGAGCAACATGGTAAGAGCCTGACAGTGCAGCGGGAGACCTTGGTTTGTTTGAAGTATCAGGCAGTTTCCAAGGCCTCCCAGGTTACTGTGAGTCCTGAGCTGACTCCACCAGTTCTTCTCTCTGAAAATGTAGATCAGGGCAACAGTTGAACATTTCAATGCAATTTCCTTCCCTTGGTAACGCTTAGCATGGAAAGTAGATGGCCAGATTCCCACACTGTCCAGCCTGGGTCCCACACTGTACTTGACCCCACGTGCCTGTAATCAGCCAACGGTAGAGCTGGGTTCCCAGTGTTTACCCAACGCTCCTTCCTCCTCTGTCCCCAGAATTCTCTCAGCAAATAAATATTTAAAAAAAATAACAATCCAGCAAGCCATAGAAATCTTCCATTTCTAAATGGAATAGTTACTCCCACAGCTTCATGCTCCTATCCCAATGCAAGTTCAAGACAGGGGAGGACAGAAGCTACTTTTGCCAGGTACAGGACAGAACGGAGATCCTGCAACGTGCTTTACCCCCCTGTGGATGGGCCTTTGGAAAAAACTAGCTCCACAGAAGACCCAGCAGGCTTGAGTCTCTCTTCCTCAGTTACGTTTTAAAATCAGAAAAGAAGCGGGGAGGGAGGGAGCAAACCATGCAATTCCCAGTACCCAAAATACACTAAAAATCTTCCTTCTAGCAATGAGGGAGATATTCAGTTGATTCTGAGAGACAAAGAGGTTTCTCCAGCAAATAGTGGATCCTGCTCAACACTTTGGGGATGCTAAGGGTTGGCATGGATGGCAGCAGGGAGCTGCTCACGTTCAAACCTTATCAACGCAGCAAAACACCATCTGTGCTTTGAAAAGTACACTTAGGGAGCAAGAGATTGGCTGAAGGCACTTGAAGCTTGGAAAAACAAAAAACAAAACCTCAAAACCCTGCAGCCCTGGAATTGGCCACATCTTGTCAGAGGAATTTTGAAATTGTGCAGCTGTTATCCCACGACTAGAGATGTCCCTTCCCTTCCACTAAAAACATATTCATTACAGCTCCAGGCAAACGCCGCCCTCCCCCCACTTCTCCCTCCCTCTTACCCTCTGGGGATTCCCACACAACAAACTTTGCAAGGCTTAGGAACAGCCCTTCACCCAGGCAGCTGCCTGCTTTCCAGCTGCTGTGCATTGTGCTGGCGATGGCAGCACCAAGCTCCCGGTGAGTGCCCATCCGCAAGGCTTTGCTCAGTGCCTCCGAGGGCCACGAGAGCACTCCCAGCATCCCAGGACAGGCTGTGTGGCACTGTGTTGGCCAGGTACCATTGAGCAGTGCTCATTTGCTTGGGAGAGCTTGATCTCTAGGATCCACATGAGAAGCCTCTGGCTGACTTGGCTGAGGTAGGGTTATTGTCCAGATGGACTTTCCTGGACTCACTCTTTTTGTCCACTTGGACACGTCTCCAGGCTGGCATTGAAGAGTTCTACACCTGTACAGACATCTTTCTAGGCTCACGGCAGGCAGCCCAAAGCTATTCTCTGTATCCCCAGTGCTGTACAGCTCTGCACGGTAAGTTCAGGGCTTCCAGGAGGCATCACATACACCGTGAGTTGCTGGCACCTATGCAGGAGACAAAGCCTGCTGAAAGGAGCTGGTCACACCTCCAGCCCTTGTTCTGCATAGCTGGCAGGTGACTTTGTAGCACGTCTGATGTGTCCAGACAGCACTGGATTGTCTGTGCACAAGCAGTTCTTGTGCTTCCTGGAAATACTGGACTTGCTACACGACTTCTACTCATGAAATTCCAGACACAAAGAACACCAGTGCAGAGCACATGGAGACACACCTGGAAAACAAAACCCACTTTTGCAAACGCATGAAAATGTGGACGTTTTCCCCAAAATAGTTTCACCTGCCCTGCTGCTCTCCCAACCATTATGCTGGCAAACTGACTCCAATGAGAGTGAATGCACATTCACACTGGGCTTGGACCTGAATTCCAGCAGTGCTCAATGGTTTTTAACAAATCACTACAACACATTGTCCACATCCACTCAACAGCCCACACCTCGGGCAGCTCCAGTCACAGGGGCAAACCACAAAAAAGAAATTCTGTCCCTCTTACAGGTATCTGGAAAAGAAAGACACTGACAAGATGATCAGGAAATACTGTGGCAGAGCAAGAAGGCAAACCCAGACCTTCTCATGCACCACCAAAACACCTTTTCCCAAAACTCTCGGACAAGAAACCTTCTGCCCTATTTGAGGTGCTAAGCAATACCAGCCTGTGCGCTGGAGACAGGGCAGGGTGGGATCCCCCAGAGGCAGGCACAGGGGTCTGATCAGGAGAAGCAATGCTGGTGGGCAGGCACTGCTCATGGCACAAGCAGCTTCCAGAGTAAAATCTTGATAACAGCAAGTTCCACTGCAGCCCATGAAGCCATAGACAACTGGCACTGCTTTCAAAGCCATGCCCACGCTTGTTCAAAGGAGGAAGTGAATTATTCTTCTTTCATATTAGGCTGAATCTGCCCTTCATCTATTTGGTGCAAACAGGAGTGCACGCAGGAAATGTTTGTCATAAAGTTGAAACATTTATGATGAACAGGGAAAGGAATGAGCCCAAATACAGTTCAAAGTGACAAGAAAACATGAAATTCCTGATTCACTGATCCAGATGCTCATATATGAACATTTGAGAATGCAACCCTAGGGAATGAAAGCAAGTGCTGAAACTGATTGTTCTCAGCAAAAAGGTCCCTTCCATGTCCTATACTTTATTCAGGGTTTGTGTTCATCCCTTCTCGCCTCCCTCCTTGCAGTGCTCTGGAGCCACCTGCCCTCACTCCGGGCATGACTTTGCCACCAGTGCCTGCAGGAGCACACGTGGCTGGGCACTGTGCCCACGGGGCCTTGGCTGGCACCACAGGGCCTGGCTTGGCCAGGACGTCACCCCGGAGCTGGGGCTCGCAGGCAGTTTTGTTCAGAACACCAGGGATTTTGTAGCGCCAGGAGCAGGTTTTCAGGTACCTGCCATGTTAAAGACAATTTGGATTTTACCCTAGACTGAACAATGGCTCTGGCTCTCTTCCTTAGGAATGATTTATTGCCACTTGCAGAGTGTTAACATTTGTATAAAACCTGGCAGAATTCTACAAAGTGTTTGAGAACTTATGGAAAGTTTATCGAATGCTACACAATAGTTTAATCACTTGAAAGGTAGAACCCATAAGACATCAATGGATTAGTTGTCACATATTTTCAAGTTCTTTCCTCACTGCAGCCTTTTTGGGGAGGGTCTTTTATACACAGAAAAGTCATTCCAAAGGTAACTATGTACTGAGGTGTCCAAAGCCAAGCAGTATCAGAAATTCTACTCTTTTGCCTCCTTAATCCTGACAGCTTATTTGTGTGGGAGTGCACATCTATTTAGATATCCACCGAGACATGTGGTGACCTTCCTTAGGACAAATCAGACATGAAACAGGTAAAAACAAAAAGAAAAAATAGTTTTGGCTCTTTTAGGTTTCACTAGAGTGAAGGAAGTCTGACTTACTATTTAAGAGCATTCATTTAATGAAAACTAGGAATGCCTGGTGTTACTTTTCTTGTCCTCTGAGAAGCAGAGGAGAGGCTTTCCCAGGCATTAAAGGATGGGGTGAAAATGTTGCATGTGTGGTGGCAGAACTTCCCTTCCAATGGTTTGACACATTTTTGAGACAACCATATATTAGAAAAGAAAAAAAGAGAGGATGTGAGCAGTCTGAATCATGTCACACCTCCCTCTTCAGCTAATCAGCTTTCACTTTCTCAGCATGTCTAAGGCTATAAATCTAATGTGCATTCATCCCTAAACTCTTAAGGGATTTAAACAAAACAAAATACTATTGACAAGTTCTTCACTCCTACTGTAAAAGGACAAACCAGCAGAGGACAAGGAGGAACCCATAAATCCACTGGTGAGTTTCTGCGTCCAATCAACTCCACTATTCCTGGAGTGGAAGAGGGTGTGCTCTGTTTTTTCAAAAACAAAATAGTGAAATCTGTACTCTGCCCAGCACTGATGAAGTCTGATTTTTTCTAAAAGACTCTTTACATTGGCTATTCCAGCAATTAAATTTTCAAGATAATATAGTTACAGTGATAGCCCCCAAAATGGGCAGAAATCCAGATTTTTAAAATCCTTTTCTTGGCAAGTTCTCCTCTAGCAATAACAGCACTTAAAATGTCTGCAAAAGTCTTCAGAGTTAGCTCATGAGAGGTGAATTAAAGACATTAGCCCTTCTCAAAATCAGAGGCAAGCTCCCAAGGGCTACTCTACATATGTTTCTTTGTATCAGCTATCATTATTTTGTTTCCTAAACTGAAACCACCTATACGTAGAGTGGTAGAAAAGTGGAGACAGTCCAATTTACAGGTAACTAATATCAATAAGAGTTTTCTCCATGATGGAATGGAATAGGTATTTCTTACAACTACATCAAAAGCAGGGGCTGTAATAGGTACAAAAATAGGTTTGGAAACCAATAACTACCAGTAACATCATAGCAGCACAAGCTTGCTGAGGCAAGGCTTCAGGAAAGACTGTGCTGCACTGGTCCACATGGAAAGGAAATCTGCAGCTCTAGGGAAAAGAATGCTTTCTATTTTTGAATGAGAGGTTTGTGTTAATCAACATAAGTGCTGGATGACCAAAGTATTCACCAGAGACAAAACTAAATTGCACGGGTCAACACAAGTGATTTAAGCTCAAAAAGAGGGAGGATGTCCAAAATCTCAAACCTCAGAGCACAACAATCACAAATTTGTTCCAGTTTGCAGCCGCATTTGTTGTTCAGAAGAGGCAGCAGGTCTCTCCATCCCTGAAAGCGTGCTGCATCCTCCTAAGGACAAGATGGGAAGGAAGTAGACTCCTACACACTGCCTGCATGGGCCTCTCCAGAGGCTTCCTCTACATCTTCAGAGCTCACTGAATGACTCGGCAGCATTGTCACACAGCCCCCAAAGGCAAAGCTGCTTCGTGCCCACGGTCAGATACAGCCCATCACAACCACGTGCTCCTGGAAAACTAAACTGCGTAGCAGCCCCTGTGCGTGTGTCCCACCCTGGCCTCACACAGAGCAGCAGCTACTCACACCCAGCTTTCAAGCTCTAACAGTGAAACGTCCTCTTTTTCCTTTAAACTCCAGAGCAGAGAGCACAGAACAACCACCTGCAGGTGTGGGTCAGGACAAGCCTCTGCCTTGACCTGGTGCATGCATTGCTTCCAGAGGCAGTGTCTAAGCTAGTCCAAATCTTCCTGAGACCCATTTCTTCATAGCCTGCTGCTTCTCCTCCTGTCACAAGAGACCTCAAGGGAAGCCCCCATCTATACTTTCCACAACCCTGCTGCTAGAGCTGCAGGCACAGTCCCCCATTCTCACCGTGGGGCAGGAGACAAGTTGACCTCACCTCTTTTCTGCCCACCACCACGTATTGCTTTAGCTCCACTTTCCCCCAGTGATCCTTCTGGTGCTGTTGGCTGCAGCTCAGAGCACAGGTTACTGAGGTTACTGCATGACCCTGTGTAAATAGGGACCAGCAGCTCCCAGGCAGTCCCGCTGAGCTGCCATGGGCATACACACCATGAGGACAGAGAAGAACTGGAAAAAGAAGCAACCAGAAAATCCACCAGCCAAGTCAGCCTTTAAAACGTAGAAAAGTTCTTTTTCAAATTGTAAGGAGGAAAAGTGCTGCTCCTCATTTAACTTTTCATTGTTTGATTCACCTCCAGATGTTGTTTTGACTGCTGCTCAGCCCTCCCCAGGCTCCCCCTCCTCCACCCCTGCAGCCCAGGCCGTGCTTACCTGAGGGGAATGCGGATCGCAATGATCCTGTCAATGGCAATAGCCAGGAGGCTGAAGATCGAACTCTGAGTCAAGACCAGGACGAAGCAGGCAATGAAAAGGCAGCCATAGAAGAAGGCACAGAAGCCAGTGCTGATGGTGATGGCAAAGGGGATTGCCAGCACACCCACGGCAATGTCAGCGGCAGCCAGGGACACCACGAAGTAATTGGTGACGTTCTGCAAGTTGCTATTCAGGTAGACCGCCCAGCAGACCAGGATGTTCCCCAGGACGGCCAGCACCGCAATGACCAGTTCCAGGACGATGTACGCTACGTCTGAGATTAAGTCTTCCTTCCCATGTACTAGCATGGTGAGAGCGACCAGGCCAATGCGAGAACGTGCCAGAAAAGCTCAGCGTTCATATCTGCAGAGCACTGACCAGCCAAGATGCCTCAAAGCTGCCTGGGGTCTGAGGATAGCTCTGCTGCCAGCCGCTGCAGGTTGCTCACAGGCTCTGTCTTCTCCCCATAGCAGTTCGAGATCTTTACGGTGGCAGATGTCAAGGGAAAAGACCAGGGCTTGCCAACTCCAGCAAAGCAGATTAACCAGATGCAGAATAATTCAAACTCCAGCAGAAGAATGGACAGGAGAATATCTCACGTAGACACATAATGCCCTCCAGGCTACAAGGTCCAGCAGGCAGTACGACACAGAAAGCGTACTGTATGGCAGCATCACAACAGCTGGGAGCTTTTGTTTCCTGTTGGCAATCACACTGCTAGTCATGGCTTCCTGTCATGTACATACCTACTAGCAATATCCTCTGCTTCTCTTTTTCACCTTTACCCAGCAGGACTTGGGAAATGCTCTCTTCAGCTGAAGCAAACATTCAACTTCTTCACTCGTAGTTTCCTTTAAAAAAACCAAAACCAATCACAAACCACATACACTAAGTAATCAGCTCTACAGAGGAGATGGAAAAGCAAAATCTCATTAAAGTGGCACATTAAATTGATAATGGATATTAAACAGACCTACATCATTGAAAAAAAATCTCACATTTTGTCTATCTTGAAAGCTGCAGGGCCAAACCCAAAGTTCAGGAAGGCACTTTCACAGTGGTGGTGAGAAACAAGGGATGTTTTGTTTTCAAGGCTACCAACTGAGCTGCCACTTCAGCAGCTGCTCAGTAGTCTGCCCTGAAACACGAGAGTACCACTAATTACGCCTTGGCAAGTGCTGTGGCTGCACAGGGGAAAGGTGGAAGACCCTTTTTAGATACACCTGTCTCCCTCTGATGACAAACACAGGCCTTGACCATCACGTGCTGCCCACCCTCACGAACTTGGGCACAGAAGCGTGCGACACCAGTACGCAGCTCTGCGGTGACACGAACCTGCACCCACAGGGGGTTATGTTGCTGGCACGTGTCGGCACCAGTCTACTGCCACACCCCACACCCGCTCTTTCCTTCAAGTGCACGGATACTGGAATGCGATCAGCAGCAGGGAGAACAGTTTTGAGAAATGTCAGACAATGACATCCTTGAGGACTTTCCTACTGAGCGTGCACATCCTCTGCAGGGGTCTTTGAAGATTCCCCTCCTGCAACACCATCATTTTTTTGTTCATGTAAGTCTTTGTCCTATAAGCAAACCATCTCTTCATTGTACCTGCAGTGCCCATGCTGTTTGTTGCATCCACAGATTCAGGTTGGCATCATTCCTCAACTACAAGCAGCCAGAATCACACCCACCAAGACACACCTCTCCCAGAGCACACACACAGACACAATGCCAACAGCACCTCTCAAGCACACCTCCATGTTTCTGCAGCAGCATGCACAGATCTGGGACTACAGCTGGTGCTGCCTGCAAGGAGAAGCACTCCCTACAGCTGCCATCTCATATGAACAGATACACATCATCTACATGCTTGCACACCTCACTCACTCACCTTGCAGGTGTCCGTGTACCTCTGCTTTCAGACATGGGTGTATTTTACCAGTTTCAGCTAGAAATATAGCAATGGAGAATACAGTTCCCAGAGCTTTGTGCCACAGTCAAGAGATAATTGTTTGTTGTTCTACCCTGTCACATCCAGAGTGGATTTTAAACCTTATTTAGCAAGCTTTAGCAGTAGTATTTTCTCATTAATTAAAAAAAAAAACGCAGCTACTTGAAACGTCAGACAGCTGGGGGAGAGGGAGACACAGCACTAGCTGATAAATCACTTGAGCTCTGTTTGGGATGCAACATGAACCTTCAAACCAGCAGATTTTTGGGATCCCATCCACAGATGATGTGGTGTGGTCTAACCCAGTGGGGTTTCATGCCTTCACAGTTTACTCTGTTTTCAAGTCAGAAAGCTAATTTCTCAGGATAACATAAAAGGGTAAAGACAGTGATAATAAAAGAAAATATGATTAACTTGTGATTCACATCTGATCTCAGGAATATAATCTAATTTTAGACCTTTCATTGATTTAGAGCTCTATTGATAATGCTGCATTTGAAAGGAAAGTGAATGATTCTTAGTGGTTTGGATGTACTTCAAAACCTTAGCTTCTTCTCCATGTTCAGCAACCTTATTTATGTGTGTTGTTTGGTTTGTTTGGAAGAAATCAACAGACAAGACCGGTTTCTGATCTAGCTACTAAGAGGAAGATCATCCATTTAATCTTTTCGAAAGAACAAAAGCCCCAAGAAGTCTCTATATTGTCAACCTTCCTTCAGCAACCCCCCTGGTTTTCCACTGACCTCCTAAAGATGGCTTCTACTTTCTCAAATTTCAGGGGTGTCAGTGATATGCTCCCACATTGCCCTGCTAGCATCTCATTGTCCATGACAGATCCCAATAGGTTTGTTTCAAAGCAGTGACACAGAAAACTCCCCCTGCAGCCTGACTTCCAGGGAAGTGGATCAGAATTATAGGATAGAAATAACAAAAATCTGGAGGGAAAGAAAACAGGAAGGGCAAGATGAAAAAAAACCACAATACTTTGTGCATGTGCATGAGGAAGAAAGGGGGGAAAAAAGACAGGAAAAAGGTGGCAGTAGAAAAAGAAAAAAAAAAACAAAACAAACCAAAACGACACAACAAGGGAAGCTGTGGGCAAAACAGGTCTGAAGAGTGTGTGCATGTGATGTACCACACATGAATGGCTGTGCTTCAAGGCTCTGAAGTGGGTGCAAGCCATGTCCCTTAGCATCACGGCAGCAGAGACAGCAATGAGGTGGCTCTGGCAATGGAGGGAGGACCATATGTGCCCCCACTTCCTAACGTGCTCACACATTCCCATGCAGGTCAAGCTCATGACCAAACTCCAGTGTCAGGTCAAGTTGAGAAAAATTTAACAAATTACTATGACATACTTGTGCCAAAACTACTGGCATATGAAATAAAACCACCATAAATACCCCTCAAGCTACTCTGAGATGAAGTCAAAAGAACTGAAGAAACTGCTTTTTGAAAGGAGCCAGCCTGAGATCTGGTTACATCAGTCCCAGTGCTCAGAGGATTTAAAGTCCTGTTATGTTGCTCTTGGACCTCATCTTCATACCATACACTTCACTGAAGAGGACCAAAGTGAAATTACTGGGATATTCTTTCCTATTTCAAAGCCTCCTTTAGTAGGATTATGAATCCATATTAACCCCAGATGCATTATTTTAACCTTACTCTTTCAATAGCACATCTCAAGTTCACTTTCCAATAGGACATGGAGGGAAGTAACAAACTGACACTGCAAAGGTCCTCCCCACACTACAGGTTCAGCACAAAGACAAAGCTGGAGCTGCCTACAGCTCTGCATGTAACCTGAAAAAGCACAATGCTGGAATCTGAAGTTTAATAACCACATCACATTTTTCTGACACAACAGAATTTTTAACCTTCTACTTCCAACGGTTTGTTTCATGATCCGATGTTAAATTCAAACGTTTTATCTCTGAATTTGTTTGGTGTCTTGTTTCCCATACCCCTTTCACAAACAGTGGCCTGATTCTTCAACCCGAGCACCAGCCACTTATTCTGAAGCAATTAGTGAGATCTTATGTCCAGAAGGACAACACGTCCTTCCACCGTCTGCTCTCAGGTGGGCTGGAAAACAGAGTTCTGCAGAGCCAGCACATCTCTGACGAGGAATGACCAGAGCTGAGCAGGTGTCCCAGCCACGGCTAAACAACCTTTTGTGTCTGCTTCAGTGCCAGTGCTTCTGCAGTAGCCACTGACAGAAAAAACAGTTATTAGCCACACAGCCTCAGCACATCAGAGGCCCTGATCAGAGAGCACCTGCTACTTACAGAAGGTGCCACAACCCAGGAGGTTCCCACGCTCAACCTGTGCTCACCCCTCTCGCCTCACGCTACAGCTTTCAGTCAACATGCCAGTGAGCCTCCATTGCAGAAGCATTTGCAGCTTGCTTTAGAACAAGAACAGGCTCAGTCTTCCTGCTCATATGGCTAGAAATTTCACTGCACAGGGGCAAAATGACATACAGACCACCTCGAGAAGATGCGTATCCAGAGGCAATGCAAAACTTATTATAGAATCATATACTTCATGCAAGAGCCAAAGGCTCAGCAACCAGGTCTGACAAGGCAAAATTAATTAACAAACTGCTTTACCCATTGGGGAAGTGTATATTTAACATCTCAGGCCCTTGAGGGATCAATATTACAAAGCTTCTTGAATCTTAAGAAAAATAACCTGTATCATACAACCTGCAGGACAGCTACAATTAGTATTTCTTCCTAAGCCTGTGTTTTATTTTGTTAATTCTATTAATTCCTTCTTGATACCTTGGGTTATGTTCTGTCTCTTTCCCCATTATTAAATAAACCTTTTTTGCCACTCACAAACCTGTAAAGCTGTTGGTCTGTCCATTTTTAGTGACTTGGAACACTCTGTTCTCTCTCATATTTCAGCTCCAATGAAAAACTTCTCCTTGAAAATTCAATAAAGCATCTGAACAGCACGTTCCCATGAAGCAATTCACCACTGGAGCCTAAGCAAGCTTTTGTTTGGCACCTCCAGTTGGCTTTGGACTAAGGTGTTGCCCCTTCTCTCTCCTGAGTCACAAAGCTTCAAGATGAGCCCTTGGCCACTGCTTGGTTCAAATCACCCACCTCAAACAAGCTGATTTCTTGCTCTTGACCCCTTCAGGCTGAGTTCAGGCATCCTGGTTTTGGGTGCCCACATTCTGCCACACTGGTACAGAGAAGATGCATCCTCTGCGTGCCAGGCTGACCTATATGACAATGTTGGCAACACTTTAGTTTCACAGCTGCTCTCAGATAGTAGCAAAATCTCCAGGGGATCAGCCGCCCTCAGGGCACACAAGACAGTCTGTGGGCACGTAGGTGACAGGCTGCAGCTTCCCCAGACTCCAGAGAAGATTGGTTTTTCCTTGTCCACTTCAGGAGGGGGTAAGGAAGGCAGACGGCAGCTTACGAGGCCATGGGGGAGTCTTCATCAAGGCTCATTCCATAGATCACAATCTCACAGCTCCTTCTGACAACATGACCCTTTCCAGGTACCAGCCCGCACAGGGCTTAACTCCCTTAGGGAAGACCCTTGAATTCACACATGTCTCTAAGCAGAAAAATTCGTGCTGCTTAATCATCTGTTTCCTACTTTCCAAAGCCTGGAGGGAGAGATGCTTGTCAGGTTTTATCCTCCCTTTGAAATCCCTTCAGCTCAAAGAGAACCTCCCTATCTTTTAAATCAAAGACTCTAAGAAATCTTGTCTCTCCCCATTTCTTTAGAGGATCAAGTCACAATAAACGAGTCAATGTGCTCACAGGCAGTATACAAACTCTGCAAAACAACTCAGGCTGTAAAGCATCATGAGAACAGCTGTCCTTCTGGGGGAATGGCAAGGGAGGCAGTGATAGCACTCCTCTGTGTTGCTCTGTGCTTTCCTCTCTGAAGTTGGCTATTTTGTGAACACCTCACACAGAGCTGCTCCCCCGTGCCCCCCGCTGCCCACATGAAGCCGGTGTGCTTGGAGCTGTCAGAGCATCCTCACGCCTGCCTCCTAGTGAAGGATGAGGAGATGCGGGGGGTGGGGCAGGAAAGAGCAGGAAGGAGGCATCACCCAAGACATACTTTCCCTGGTTCGCTTATTTGCTTTATTATTGGCTGCTGGCTAAATGATCTTTTAGGTCATCGGCTTACAGTAATAGGAGGAAATTAAATATTAATAATAGACTATTTCCCTCTAGACTGCTCTTTGTTAACAAAGGATACAAGTGAAACAAAGCAGGCAAAATTATCAGTGCACCATGATCTTGGCTTTCAGGTAGCTGAAGCACTTGCAGCTTCCCTCAACTTTCTCTGGAGTTACAGATGCCCAATGTCCTGCACACCTGTCTGTGTGGACACCCATACCAGAGCATACATAGTGATCTCTGGAAATCCTTAGTCTATCAAGCGGCTCCACATGGCAATCTGACACCTCCAGAGGACTGCTTCAGACTTTATTCAAAACATCATCTGAGCCTCCAACACTCTGACTGCAAAGAATTCAGGGCTGAGGGTCTTTTGAAGCACAGAGCTTGTCTCCACTCAGGGAGTGAAGCCTTCCTCCAGTGCAAACCCTACAGTGGGCTAACCAGGTTTCTGTATTGGCTTCGCAGTTTTTCCAGAAATGCTGAATAAAATGAGAGCTTCAGCTTTGCTAAACTTGGTCTAAACATCTTTTAGAGGAGGGCAGCAGCCCTCCAGCACGTAAAACCTTCACTCCATATACTTGTGAAGGGCAAAAGAAATGGCTCTTCGCAGTTCTGTACTGCTCCTGATCTTTGTCAGTCCAGAAATGGGGAAGAGGGACATTTCTGCCTCCCGTTGCCACCTCTGCTGCAGCCCAGGCCACAGAAGGAGGCAACACTCCCAGCAAGAACAAGCACAGTGAAGCTGGGTGGGAGGTCTGTATTGACTGAGGGATCACTAGAGGCACCCATACTGCTGCAGCAGTGACAGCAACAAAAACCATGATAAAATCATACTCCTCAAGCCTGACCCATCTCTCTCTTATCCTCCTGTTTATACCACACATAAAAATCACAAATGCCCCAAAAGTGAAACCCCACTTGTCAGGAAGTGAAGGTTGTAATACAGATGGGCTGGCTAACAGGAATGGCTAATCCAAGACAGCTTTTTTTCCTCCAAGTGCTAGAAGTGGATTAATTTTTATTGCAGCAGCGGAAGAATAGAAGAGAACGCATTTGACCATTTTGTTTCCCTAAGTGGATGCTATAAATGTTTAAAAGCAAGAAAAAACCTCACAGTAATTATTCCCATTCTAATGGTCACAAAAAGCCAGGGAGGGCAAAACTAAGTAATGCTGAATGACCAGCAGTTAAATAAGCCAGATCAAACAAACGGGAAAAGGATCCCCTGTGCTCACCAGAGCAAAGTCTCACTGGGCAGCAGGCATCACAATATAGTGCCAAATGGCACAGAAACATACTCTGGTTTTGAACACACCACTTGCATCCAGGAGTGATGATGTTAATTTACCTAGAGTGGCACTTCAAAAAATAAAAAAATAGTGCATTTGGATAAGCCTTCATAAGACAGACATGTAAAAAATCATAATTAAAACCATGTACCATGGCCAGAAAAGGTACTACTGCCATTATCACGCACAGTGTCTCTAAGGAGCCAGTTTTTCTTTCCTGTGTGAGGGAAGTACTCAAAAGCAAACTTTGCCTCCCCACAGCCCTACTAAAGCCAGCTGTGTTCACATATAAGGAGCATTTCCTTCAAGAGCAAAATAAGAGAAATGAGGAAACAGGATATCAAGAAGAGGGGACCCACTGAGGAATACAGGCAAGGGAGGAAGTTGCTCTGAAAATATCATATTGCTAATGCATCCAATTCTGGCATATTTTAAAATAATGGAATAGACTTCTCTCCAGATGTGACTTCACCTCTCATTTCTATATGAAGATTCCAGACAGGCAGCTAAGAATTTGGTACATCTGTTCATTTTCCTGCATTTTTATCCAGTTGTTTCCAAACTCTGTTTGCCTTCTCTAGTCACAGGTTTGCTCTTCACCAGGCCTTGTGACCCCTGCTCCCTTTCCTCCAAGCATGACCCTTCTGCAGGTTGCATGAAGTAGTGTTTGCATGAGCTCTGCTAGTGAAGCAAAAGCTCACTCTACTCCAGTGCAGGGAGTGCTGTTGTATCAGGTCAGCCAACACCCTATCTTCTACAGCAGGAGGACTACAATTCTTCCACCTGTCTCCATGCAACTTTAAAATGATTCCCCAGCTGTCCTTTCCTATTCTGTTAAAGGCACTGCCCATCTTGAGTAGAGATGAGCAAATTCTACCTGCCTCTGAGCCAAAGCTAAGCTGTCTCACTGTGTTAGCTCATCCATGGCTCATGTGCTGACCCCTCTGAGCAAAGGCTATTGCTGAGGACTCACCATGAAACACCCACTACCACTCAGGTGGTTTGACTCATACCCACCCACAGTATGAAAAGCAGTCAAGCCTCCGTTGGGTTGCTAACACAGCTCATCACACCCTTCCTCCCCAGCTTCCTCCCTTCCCTTACCAGCTGAAGCAGTGACACAGTGCTAGCATGTAGCTCGAGCTCCACAGAGCCTGCCCTGCTGCTGTGGCAGCAGAGCCCGTCCAAAGCCCTGCAGAGCCCCATCCTCTGCCCCTGCACAGCCCACCTCACTGGCCATCACGTGCTCCCCAGGGGCTGCTCGCCACAGAGCCTGACCCCATGCTCCCTGTGCCTTGCCATGCTGCCTGGTTCTCGGGCGGTGCGAGAAGCCCCGTTCCCTCTCATGACCCCGGGGTGTGTCCTGGCCCCTGCCCCAGCTGCACACCAGCTCCTTTTACCCAACTCACTTCACCTCTGTCTGTCAGTCAGCTACACAGCACCCAGACAGAGTGACAACACAGGTGCTCTGTGTTCATCCCACAAGCAGGTAAAAGCCACTACCACGGATTTTCTGCCTCCTTGGTTTACAGTTTCCAGCAACTTCCCCTCTTCCATTTTAAGGTACTTACCCTGACTTGCTAACGCTTATTTGTTCTGTGTCATGTCTCATCATCCCATTCGTGTTTCTCTCTCAGCCTCAAAGCTATTTAAGACATTTTTAGGACTCTGCCACCCTCTGCGGATAGGAGGAGTTGATGCCCTGATGTCTCAAGGCCACATGATGTCACTTTGTCCCTCCCTCTTCTCTTGCTATGACTTGCACCATACCTCTGTCACTCTTGCCAAGTGACTTGCATTTTCACTCTCGCAGCCAGCCGCACCAATTCAAGCCTTCCTCCAGGTACTCCAAGTGACTTTTGCCCCACCCCCTTCAGGTCCTGCATTATAATCAAATTTACTAAGAACTCTCCATTGTCACTGCTTACTGATCCCAAAGTCTCAGTGCCAAGCTGGTGCTGAGGACTCTAACAAAGTCCTTCCTTCATTTCCTAAGTCCCCGTGCTGTGGTAAAGGCACATCCGCTTACGAGTAACAGTCTGCTCCCCCTGCCCACTGCCTCCTACTGCTCAGGCAGAGACCCTGCTGCTCTGGGGTGGAGAGCATCAACTGCTGCTGGAAATGACACTCCTACTCATCGGTTTCTCTCCTTCCACATAAAACCATCATACAAACAAAACCAGCAGCTACTCATAAATGACTTTGGAAAACTTTACCTGCCTCGCTAGCTGTTTATGAGTTAGTGTGCTTGTCTAGGGGAAGCAGGAAGGCAAGGAGAGCAGCAGCAAGTACCCACTGCAACAGGGACACCTCTACCCTGCTTGGGAAGCTGTCCTTTTCTCCCGTGAAAACTTAAGATATTTTACAGTTTCTGCACAATAAGAGATCATAAAAAAGCTCCAGTTGTAAAGAAACCTGCAATCACTTCTCAAATGCATCACAACCATGATCCTCACACTTTGCCGAACAAGGATAGATCAAAAAAGAATCCCAGGGCAAATTCCTCAGGGACTGTGGCATTTGACTCCAAACACAAACGTTGTTAATGAAGCAGATGGATCCCAGGGAGGTGCCCAGAACTCCAAAATCCAAAGAAACAAATTTTTTTTTGAAATCTCCAAGACTTTAGGATGGTTTCTTCCTATTGGACTACATCCATCCCTTGCCTGCTGTAATCATACAACTAGGCTGTACTGTGGCTACATGGGGGAAAAGGAAGATTTCCCTTCAGGAACAGGGTAGAAAAGACAACAAAAATTGTCAATGAATTATCTTTCTAGTCTTCAGCCCATGAATATAGCTTCTTATCTTTCTATATCCTGTAAGAGCTGACACCACACAGTTGTTCCAGAGAAAAAAGAACCATGTAACTACATCAAATCCACCATGGCTACCCATGTTATAACCCTAAATAAATCAAAATGGTCAGAGCAGGGTTTGGATCAGCATTTAGCAAGACACAGGATGACATAAAAGAAATTTTTAATGGGTTTTAGGTGTTCTATGAAGTTAGGTGCCCAGTTTTAACAGGTTCAGCTGAAGAGGCCTGATTTCTGGGATGGAAGTACTTTTTGGAGTCAGGGCATTTTAAGGAAACCCTGTTTAGGTAACCATTAGCGCAGGTAATTTTTGCCAAAAGTCTAGGCTGTGGAACATTTAAGAAACTTTTTAAAAGCCAACGTGCTTCCCCCCCATGCTCCAGGAACTGTAATGGTGCTGGTGCCAGCCCAAGTCAGTCTGATGTTATTTTCCATCATCCCATTGAACCTGGGCACTGATCTGTGGATCAGACGTATGTGGAAACTGTAATTATTCAAATCAATCTCAATAATGTGCCTCTCTTCTGAAGATTGTATTAAAGAGCCACATACCTCCTAGCTGCCTTTTATCCTGGGAAATGTTTCCTATGGAAAATCCTAGTCTGTGCCCAAGAATATGGATCTCATACTGAAAGCAAAGTTGTTATCACCACAGAACAAGACATTTAACAGCCTACTTCCCTTAACTCCTTAACTTAACAACTGATTCATACCAGGATCTGACAATCCTATTCTGGGAAACCTCAATAACCAAAATGATAGCTTGGTTTTGTAGAGGACTTTCCCAGTATAAGAAGGTGGATGTGGGTAACAGGCCAACATTACAGAATAGGCACAGAGAGCAGAAACACTTATGCTCCACTTGTTAAAAAAAAAAAAAAGGGGGGGGGGGGGGAGAAAAAAGGAAAAGGAGAAACAAGAAGCAAGAGAACACAGTAGTCTAAACTCAAAATATCTCCAAAGAAGCAAAATCAGGAGAAAATGGGAGAGACTCTGAGGTATGAATACTGAATGAGGAAAGAAACTTCTAACAGGGAAAATAGTGCAGACCTCACCACTCCCAAAGGGATGCATTAAAAGAGCAGACTGAGCCCAAACTACCCTTCCCTCAGCTCAGCAGCATTACTCACTCCAATGCACCAGGGAATCTGCCCCGGGAGATGCAGACGTGACCCCGGCTGACGCTGGCTGGGGCTCAGCGGGGTGCTGAGTAGCTCCACCAGCCAACAGTCCTCTCCTGCCCCCCTCGAAGAGCTGCTGAACAAGGAGCCACAACTGTCGCGGGGAGTGGCACCTGGGCCACGCAGAGAGGCCGGGCAGACAGAGCAGGCTGCCCCTCAGCCAGCCGGCAGATAAAACAGCCCTCATCTGCAAGGGCTGCAGGCCTCCTGAGAGCGCCCGAGTGCCTTCCACCCTGCATCTGAGTGCAATCACAAATGCTAATCAACACACAGAGCCCAGCATGTCATTCCTCACGTCTCCAAGGCTTCAGGAAAACCCCCCTTTCCTCTCCTTGTATCAGAGGGACAGGAAGATTCCCTCGTCCTCTCTGCACCTTTCCCTCCCACTGTCCCTGCCTCAAACCATCCCTGCAAGAAGTTTCACTCCCTGCTAGCTTCTCCATTGTCTCAGCTGCACTGTTTGCAAATGTTCCCTAAAAATGCTATGTAAAGTATTCTTTATTCCTGTTTCAGCTCTTTCCACATCCCTATGTAACACCTGGACTTTATCTTGTTACCTGTCAGACAGTGATAAACCTACCACATGCAACCCCTGACTTATCATCTAAGATAAATACAATTTGTCTTGTAGCTGTCATTTCTTTTTAAACCCTGCCTTCCACTGCTGCATTTGTAACAAATTACTTATTTTATTTGGGCCTGAAAGGTGCAACTTAAAATAAAAAAAAAAAGAAGCCAGCAAGAGCCACAAAACATGCATAAAATTTCAAGTGTGGCCTTCCTGGCACCAGATTTATTGCTATGTTGTGGGCAAGGAGGCTCCAGCACTCCTGGTTTTGCATTATCTTCAACAATGGCATTTGCATACTCTTTACATGAGATACACTGTGTTTTATGCTAGTTGGTAATTTTTTTTTTAAACAATCAAACACACAGGCCAAATGATGAACAGCATCCTTTCAGCAGAACAAGTCATAAACTAAACAGATAAGGTTTGAATTAGTTGCTTAAACGTAAGAGAGGTCTAAAGTGCTGTAAGCTATCACCTGAGCCTCTGCTGCCTCTTCAGAAAGGCACACACCTCCCTCGGGCCCTATCCCATCCTCTGCCAGCCCCACCGGGCTGTCTCCCACCATGTCTCACTGCAGGGCTGTCTGCAGCACCCGTGTGCAGCCCCAGGCATCCTGAGCAGGGAGGGACAACGCCTGCACCCAAACACATGCCACAGCACTCTTAATGATTTTGCCTACTGGCCGTCATCACCCTGGACACCTAAGTTTTACAGAAGCCACCTTGTTGCATTTGGCTTTTCTCTGAATGCTCCTAAGCACTTAGTGGCTGTTCAGCTCTTTTCATAACCTCATCCCTCATAATGTAATGAGTTTAGCCAAAGAACTTGATCCTACCTTTGCAATTGCATCCCCACAGGGAGCTGTAGTGCACCCTATGCACCCCCTCCCTCCCACGCTACTGCAGATCTCTAGCCACACCAGGCACAAGGTGGCCAGGCTTCATATGATTTGCTGCTTACGGAACACAGGTTGAGGAGTGAAAGAGATAACAGCTTTATTCACTCACATTCACCAAATAACTGCATTTGTTGAAGGACTTCTAAATTTTAGTTGCTGATCCTCTGTGGATTACCCACTGTGGTCAGGATAAGGAACTGGTTAGAGCAAAGGAAGATTAAGTGGGATATCAGGGTGTTTCCTGCACAGCAAGGAAGTAAGGAGTCTCCACTGCAGGTCTTTAGGAGCAGGACAGAGAAATAATTACCAGGAAATTTTGTCAGGAATGGCAAAAGCATAGCTGATCCTGCCTTTGGGCAGAGGCATGGATTAGATGACCTCGAAGTACCTCCTGAGGATATTTTCCATAATTGAGAGTTGTATGTGCCATCTGTCCATTCTGATCTGCAAAGATTTTCTTCAGGGGAAAAAAAAGTGCAATACAACCAATAATTGTTCATGACACAGATGGAGCCTTTGTGAGGGGAGAAGCATCTTCAAATTTTATAGAGGAAAATGAAGACTTCAGAGGTTAAACCACCTTCTGTGTATCTGCCCAGATCTATTTGCCCTCCCCAAGGCAGAATGCAGCTGGTTCTTTACCTCTAACAGACCAACCCTCAATATTCAGCTGCACAAGCATCTCATTAAGCAGGTCACTTTCTCTGCCTTTTTAACAGAGAAGGCAAGGAATCGGTGCTGTTGCAGTCAAGTAGCTCCATCAAGACTGTTCAGATACACTGATACAAAACCTGATGGTGATCCATGCAGCAGCCAAGCCTTTTGGGCCTAAATACCAGACCCTGATGAAGGGGAGTAACTCAATATAGAAGGACCTAGAGAGTTATTCACCATCTAGATCAGATGGAGAGAATAAACAAGAATAGTTGAAATCTGGTCATGCTGAAGACACGAAACTTCTGGTCCCCCTGGTTCTGCGCAGCTGTGAGCGAGGTCCTGCAGGACACCAAGAGAGATGCTGACACCAGGCTTGGGATGGAAACCACCTCACTCAGAGCTGTGCAGAGCTCTCTGAGAGAGCTTAGCCACACTATGTCTTCCCTCATCTCACGTGTAAAAACGTGGGCGGAAATGTCAAACCGAAGCGAAGAGCTGAAGCCTCAGGAAAATAAGTGTTAGGGGGAAAATCTGTGAGGCCTTAAACATCCTGTATAGGCAAGACAGCCATCAGTCTCCAAGGCAGAAAGGAAGCGGTAAAGGGGGAGGTTTTCCTTCTATACCAGATGGAAAAGCTGCCAGGCTCCAGACCGAAGGGGGTGTCCCTGGCCAGCATGGACCTCTCAGAGAAACGCAACTGAAAGAGAGAGCAAAGACTCCAAACAGTCCCTCCAAACCTCCTGCTGGACTGAGCTTTTCCCAGTAGCTCTTAAGAGGGCTTAACCACATGGCTCTACATAAAATCCATTACTGAAGATTAAACAGAAAAGATGAATAGCTTTCAAAAGTTGATTACATCCAAACAGTAGTTTCAGCAGCACTTATGGAAACATCCTATTAAAATATCAGCAAAAATAGAAATGCAAGCATGAGAGACCTGGCAGGAAGCTTTTCAGCTCAGGTCTTTAGTGCCTTTTGCATCCATTGACATAAGGACAGAGGCTAGAAACATCATTACTGGCCTGACATCACCTGACCTGGCACAGGATGATGCTGATTCTATTTTTTTAATATATAAAAATACATACGAAAGAGAGGCAGATTCGGTACATGTGCAAATTACAACCTTACTACCTGAACAGCATTAAAAAGAAGATCTGCTTGACCCTTTTCTTTTTTCGCACCTTGGAATAGGTTGGTTTTATTTTATATACGCACATACATGTTTGCAGTTTGTACCCACGTGTTTTCTCTACAAATTCAGCAGCTTGTAGCCTTCCTGGTTAATTTAGAATTTAATCTGTTTGCTACATTAGACAGGATTTAATTTTCATAGTATTTTTGTGATATGTGATTATGTTTATATTGGCTTTTTTATTGAGATTCGAAATTCGAAAGTATTTTTTCTACAGATCTAATTAAACTGATATATTTCTCACAACCCCATTGGACTCTACCTAATCCTTTTCTACTTCACTTGGGCAATGTGCTCTGGGGATGCCTCTCTAACCGAGGAGCTAGCTATGTCTTCTGTTTGTTTTTCTCCTGCAGAAGAATGAATTCATCAATTACTACATACTACAATTGAGTTACATAGGTCTCAGACTTAGGAGCATGATAAGAAACCTAAAAACAAATACATGCAAAGATCGAGTTATCTAATAGTTGACCATCTGCTTAGGAAAATAATTTTAAGTAGTTACAGCAATTCTATTATAACTGCTATTTACCAAGTGAGTCATGTTGTTCTCTTTAAGTTAACCCTTCCCATCTCCTCTTTGGGCCCTCTGCCTGAGGCAGTTTCAAAGAGGGTGCTCGACCACCTTTACTACCCTCAAGCTATAGCAAAGCCTGCAATACCTCTGCATTCAAAACTTATCCCAAGCTCACACTGCACCAGGACATAAAAAGAGGATTAAAGCAACTGTGGTGTTTCTGGACAACTCTTAGACCATGCAAACAACCATACCGACAAACCTCCTCCCAGGAGCATCCCCTGTGAGGGCAGCACGCACAGGGTGGAACGCACCTGCTGCCCAGTGGGCTCTTCCTGGATGGGCTGCCTGCACCCCCGTGGGGGCAGGTCACTTTGGCAGCACCAGAGCCCTGTCTGCCAGGCAGAGAGCCTTCTCACCCATCCTCCCAACAGCTCTGGAGACAACTGGTGCCTTGCAGCTTGCTCCCCTTTCCTGTCTGACCCTCCCGCCAGCACAGCGGTGCCAGGCCCTCCTGCCACTGCCAGCTCCATTAACATACTCGCTGGGTACCACACCTGGAGAGCTCGCAGGCGCAGCAGAAGGCACACAGCTGAAAAACTGTTTCAGTTGCTGGGTACAGATGAGGCAGGGTCGGGGCTTTCAGGGGCAAGGAATGGGCTAAGATTGCGCACGGCTTTAATGCTACCTATTCAGCTCCTGTCCTTTTCCTCAGCGTGATTTCCAAGTACGTGCAGATCTCCTTTGTTAAGCACCTCGGAAAAGTTTACAGGATGCCGGGTGTTCCGGTGGAATCACTATTTTATCATAAAGCACAAGCACAAATATCAGCTGAAGGGCCAGGAGGAGGGCTGGGTCCATGGGGACAAAGTTCAGCACTTGATATTTGAAGGAAGATCCGCGGAGCAAACATCTCGGAACGTGGAGGTGTGTCGTGGAACTGACAGTTGGGAAGCAGCACGGTGTGAAGAGCACCGGCTTCAGAGCAGAAAAACCATCCGAAGCCGGGCCGGGGGAAAGCGGTGGTGAAGAAAACCGCTCCCGCCTTGGGGCAGGGGTCAGGCAGTACCGAGCGGACACCAGGAGCCCGCTTTAACAACTCGCGGGAGGGGCAGGAGAGGGACCGGGGCTACCGCGGAGGACGCGGGGGAAGCCGAGCCGCCCAC
>NW_008615262.1:0-2682 GCF_000691845.1 Merops nubicus | reverse complement strand
CTAAAAAGTCCCTCCCCAGCTTTCTAAGATGCCAACCATGAGATTATTTCTGAACATCTAGAATCCACAATACTACATAAAAAGTCTTTCAAGCAACTGTGTGTCAGTGCTGCACTTGGCCATATCTGTCCTGAAAGGTATTTGCACTACATCTATTACCTCTACAGGAAAAATTACAATTACTGCTACTAGCTTAAATCATGAACTTGTATCAAGGAGTACATAAAGACAAAAACTAAGACACATTCTTCATTTTCATTAGAAGCATGAATTGGAATTCTGTGGAAGTAGAAGAATGGTAAATTCAGTACTTTGCAAGAATTAGGACCTGTACATCCCACATCATTCACATCACTCTCATCATCATTCACAAGAGTGCATAGCAGCTTCCATTACAAATATAATTTAAACAACAAAATTCAAATGTATGACTGCGTTTTTCTGCAACTCTCAATCTGCCCCATATATTAAATATTTTAATTCATGCCTCTCAAACTGTTTCCTCTGATTTAATGTTACTGTTTTGCATTCCTAGATAACATGAGTAGAAAGCAGTGCCTGAAGAATGATTGATAATACTGAAACAGAACCAAATAGATACTGAATCCAGTACAGACAAAACACTGAGAGGTTTTGGCTCCTTCAAATCAACATCTATTATTAACATGCATATTCCCCTGTCCACTGATGACACAGGTCACCTTGACATAGTTTGTCTCCAGAGATTTAATAGGAGATCTAATGATGTCTGGACTGCATAAAGGCTTTGGATATAGAACAGTATTTTTCTGTTTTGTATAAAATGTGAACTGAATGATCAAGTTTATGTGTGTTATGTACCTAGTGCTAAGGAATGCCAGTGATTCTCCAAAACTCTTTTACAGTTTCTGCAAAAACTCTAATTAAAAAGGTATTTGGAAATACATGAGTATAACTGATTAAAGAGATCTTACTTATAGCATCTGTACTCATGTAAAATATGATTTCTGTTAAAGTATGTGAACTGTTATTCATCTAAATAGCATCTAGTACTTTTGACACATATTCTAGGCTTTCATTTTGTATAATGCATAATGTGGGAATCTGCGACATAGTGCACACACAAATCCTCAGTGTCTTTGTGAGACTACCATACTGCTGAGGACAAGGTATTTCAGCCTGACAAAACAGTGTCAAAAAATGATGTCATGAAGACAAGCTAAGCACACTAACAATGAATTATCTTCCCAGCACTGTAAAATTCACTAATAGACTCACTATTACAGCAAAATGACATCTGCTGACAGTAACTATGCAGTAGTATACAAGATGATCTCTGTTTTTCCTTTGGGAATTAACAAATTATTTTTTATTCTAATTACCGGCATACGCCGTCCTTTTAATCACTTGTGGTTTGTTTATTTTCTGTTTTTAATAAAGAACAAAAGTTCACAGAAGAAAATGAAGCATCACTACAAAAACCACACAGGAGGATAATGAAAAAGTACAGAGGACACAATAAAATACCAGGCAGTCGGTAAGAAACCATATAAATAAGCCAGAGAGCCTCACATACACTTACCAGCTTACATTTAAGTGAAATCCTAAAGACCTGTAATTTATTCTCATTGAAACTTTTTTTCTTTTTTTAAGTCTACCCTAGGAAAGCTAAATTCATGAGTAGAAGAGTTTTACCATTCCTTTTTAATTTGGGCCTGGTAAGGTGGAGGAGTAGGGGTATTACAGGAAAGTAGAAAGGAGAATCAAACATGAGAAATGAAAAAGTTTATTCCTTAAAAATCTGAAGAAGTATATTGCTGATAAGTCTTCCTATTGCTGATAAATCTTCCTTACATGTTATAAAAACATAAGATTTAGCAAAACAGAGAAAAGGGAAGTATCAGTTTGGGTCTTCCCTGTGTAATATGAGTTGGGGTATTTTTATAGAGCACTGCTGAGTATGTGAAATTCTTTGCCCACAAGGCAGCCTCATGTCACGACAGCATTTCATTCCAGATCTCCCCACCTAAGAGTTCACAGCCCAATCGTTTTCATTTTTTTCTGACCTTGCAGATGGTGAGAACAGGACAAGCAAGGCAAAACCATCCCTGTCCCCTTTAACATACCCTTTCCCCAGAAAGTTTATGAGGGGAAGTTTAAACCATCTTTAGGAGCTGGTAAAGAAAACCAGAGAGCGCAAAGCTGGTCTGTATGGTGATCAAACAGGCTGGAAACCCACCCACACCACCACCCCGGGCGAGTTCTAAGCGACACCACCGCACGCATGTGAAGCCAAGAGTCTTGCTGTGTCGCCAATGAATTATGGAGCATTCGATTACACTGTGGCGTCATCTATTACCAAGACCTCAGCATAACAAAACCCAGATAAATAAAATTAAAGGTAAATCGTCTTGAAATTCAATTGGGAGGAAAAAAAATAACAGGAAGAACAGATGCCAGCGTGGTATCTGTTTACCGTAACACATCTCAAGGTGGACAGCAATTCAAACAACGAGATGAAGGCAGTGTTACAGACCGCGGTTCGCCTCTCGTGCCTAGGTCCGTCCCCGTGGAATCACCGCGTTTACAGCACCCTGCACCCGACAACCACCAGCAGCCGGAACAGAAACTTTTCAGGATAATCCAAGTTGTGAGCTTAATCCCCTCTTCTCCCCCCGCTACAGCACAGCCATACTTACTCCA
>NW_008615261.1:0-2061 GCF_000691845.1 Merops nubicus | reverse complement strand
AATATTATTTTGCATTTACAACCTTCTCAACACTTCAGTAAGTTTATAAAGTGTACTGTGTACATTTTAAGGTTTATGTTATGCTCAAAGAAAACCCTTCTTCACCTTTGCTTTTTAATGACTAAAGCAATACAGGACTTAGGAGCAAAGTGACAAAAAAAAATGGTACTCCAAAGATACTGGACTGGCCACTGCTCTACTTTGTAAAGCAGCATTTGGAGTCTGGGTAGCCTCACACTTCACACCCTTCCCAGTTACTCTGTCTTTTCCCCATGCTGTGCTAAATCAGCTGAAAGCTCCAAAGCATCAAGAGCTTCAGAGCAGCAGCTCTTGCTCTGTCTGTGCTACCACGTTCTCTCCTTTGACAGCCAATTATTCAGGGAACAAACTGTCCTCCCAGTCCAGCTGACTTACACAGGAGAGGCAGAGAGACAAGTGCCTGGTCCAGTGGGACCTCTGTGAAGGGTGCTTCAGCAGCTTGGGTGGGAAGTTTGAGTGGCACAGTGGAGTGAGGGCATTCAAGGCATTATTTTTAGCTACTGCTTGTGCAGTTATAGATGCAGGTCCAGACACAACCAAACGTTTCAGGAAAGGGCAAGGCTGTGGGAGGAGGTGGCTTTCCTAATTGCAAGGGCAGATGTGCTGGTGCTACTTGTTCATCCTCTGACAAACAGCAGCTGGCAGAAATTTGCCACATTTGCCACCAACCCATCGTTTCTTTCCCACAACTGCAGGCCTGCTCTGGCCACTCAAAGGACATACAGGGCTGTTAGAGAAAGCCCTGCAGTCAGTGAAGGCAGCCACTAGAGGGGCTCACGATCCCGTGTGTCAGGAGAAGTTCGTCCTACAGCACAGGAAATAGACCTAGAAAAAACTGTTGGGTGGCCAAAAGTGCAGTGCACAAACAGAACGTGGATGCACACACAGGAAGATGCAGCTCTGTAAACATATTTGCATTATCTTCAGAGCTGCATAATATACATCTAAGCAGCCAAAGAACTTAAATTATTAAACAGAAAAACCACAAGACTATTCATCCACTCCTCATGGGAGGGGAACATGAGAAGAACGTATAAAATGGAGTTAGCCACAAATGGAAAGAAAAAGAACAACAACAAAAAAAAAAAAACAAGAAGTTTTTTTGACCATCAGTAACTCAGCTTCTCTCTGCTGACAGGTTTGGAATTCCTAGTGTCACCATCAACAGCCCAAGACTCATTAACTATGATGAAGCCAATTTCTCACTAGGTGTTTGAGTAAAACCTTCTACCCTTTCAGTTTCAAGAGGATCTTGATCTGGGAAAGGTAAAAAGCCAAACTAGGAGGAAAAAACCTATCACAGTTACTCAGCAAGACTATTAATTGCAAACAAATTACTATTCTGCCAGCATTAACAGACAGAAAAATCTCCTAATAGCTCATCTTCCTCATCATCAAGAGGTACCCAGATGACAGTAAAGTTCATACCTCATTAGCACTTGCTACCAATTTCTTCAAGCCCCAGCCATCTGCTGCCCAACGATCTGCTACTTCTTTTTCTGAACATATAATGAAGTTATCAAAGTAGATATCAGATGTCATAGACCAGAGTTCTAAACCAATGGCACTGACAGTGGTCATCTTGAAGGGGTGAAGATCTTCAAAATAGTCTGGGTTAGGTATTTTCCGAGGGCTCCAGATACCCTTTTCAAGGGAAAAAAAAGAAAAGGTAATCACAATACCCATACCTCAACTAAAAAACAAAGTGTGAAACAAATTTTAAGATAATTAAAGCTTTCTGATCATTTTAAATGCATTCTTTAAATAGAAAAGCAGTAGATTTTAATCCACATTAAAAAAGAATTGCAAGTAGCCTATAGGATTTTGTCAGATGGGTCTCAATTTGCTGGCTTAGGGCAGACCTCTTAAAATTTTTGTTTTGGTCCATACAGGGTTACAGTAATAACTGACTGTACAAAAATACTTCCACTCTTCCTGGTACTGGTTATTCCAAGCAGAGTCTTTGTAAACTTCCCAGAGTAAATCTAGGAAACAAATTTCCTAATACTACAGGAAAAAAAA
>NW_008615260.1:1015-2785 GCF_000691845.1 Merops nubicus | reverse complement strand
TAGGGGGTAGAGTCGCCCCACATCATTGCTGGGGGCCACGTCTACCTCCATCCTCGAGGGCTTGGCCCCGGCCTCCTTCCCGGGGCGTGGCCGTGCTCCGGGCCCCACCCACTTATGGGTCTCGCCCACTCCCAGGCCACAGCCACTCTCGGTCCCCGCCCCCGCACTGAACTTTAGATGTGCCCCTGCCCACACGCCCCAACCTAAGCCACGCCCACACCTCTCAAAAGCCCGCCCTTGACCTCTAGGCCACGCCCCTCCCTCCACAGGACCCGCCCACACCTCTCTAAAGCCCACCTATGGCCCTGAACCACGCCCACGCCGCCCTATATACCCCTGGTGCCCCCAGGCTACACCCCACCTCCATAAACCCTGACCTCCCCAAGGGCTCCCCAAGTGCCCCAGAGGGACCCAGGTATTCTCTTCGGATCCAGAACTCCCCCATAGTGACCCCTAAGTGTCCAATAGGGCCCCAGATGCCCCCCAAGGATCCCCAAGTGCACCACAGAGACCCACAGGGACCTTCAGCTGCCTCACAGTTGACCCACTGGTGATCAACTGCATAGCGACCACCCAGCCCCATAGATCCTGTCCCATGCCTGGATGTACCAGAGGAACTTGGGGTCCTGAAGCAGTTCCAGCTCTATCAGCCTCCAGGTTGAGAGCTCATGTGTGGTCACGTCCAGGGACTGCGGCAGCTGCAGGGGCCCCAAATCCACTCAAAATGGCACCAAAACTGTGCTGAGTGGCCCTAGCCCACCCCTGAAGTTGGAATTTGCAAAAAAAAAATGCTCTTGAAAGCTCCAAAAAGTGAGAAGGAAAAGTTTGAATCCCATAGAAGTTCCTCAAAGTTCTCTAAAAAGACCAAGAAGTGTCACAAAAGCTAAGCTGAAACCCCTAAAACTCCACAACATCCCCCCAAACCTCTCAATCCTAAAATCCCACTGACAAACCAAAACCACCCTTCAATAAAACCCCTGCCCCCCAGAACAACTTCATAGCCCTACAAAAAAAAAAACAACTGAAAAAAAAAGGAAAAAACCCTACACAGAATCTAAAAAAAAAGCCACCAAAACAACCCTAAAATACCTGGGAAGAAAACCCAAAATACACCAAAAAGCCACAAAAAAAAAAAAAAAAAACCAAAACAAAACACCATGAAAAAAACCCTCACAAATCTAAAAAAAACCCCAAAAAACCCACAAACCACCCTAAAAACTACCAAAACCACCCCAAACACCTTCTCAAGTAAGACCCCCTCCAAAAAAACCACAACAATTAGGACAATTGTCATAATCAGAGTGATAAAGGACAAATATATCAAAACTTTCTTCAAGCAGTTAGGCCCAAATCAGTAGCACAACAATTATTCCAGTCTGGGCTGGAAGGGACCTCCAAAGGTCATCTAGTCCAACCCCCCACCATAAGCAGGGACATCTCCAACTAGATCAAGCTGCTCAGAGCCTCATCCAGCCTGATCTTGAATGTCCCCAGGGATGGGGCCTCCACCACCTCTCTGGGCAACCTATTCCAGTGTCTATCACCTTCATATTTAAGAACCTTTTCCTCACATCTAGCCTAAATCTGCCCTTTTCTAGCTCAAAGCCATTACCCCTCGTGCTGTCCCTCCAAACCCTTGTGAACAGTCCCTCCCCTGCTTTCCTGTAGCCCCTCTCAGGCACTGGCAGGTCTCTCTAAGGTCCCCCCAGAGCCTCCTCTTCTCCAGGCTGAACAGCCCCAACTCCCTCAGCCTGTCCTCACAGCAGAGCT
>NW_008615260.1:0-938 GCF_000691845.1 Merops nubicus | reverse complement strand
CCAGGGTAAGGGGCCCCAGTGCAGAGCAGAGGGGCAGGATCCCCTCTCTCCATCTCTGCCCACGCTGCTCTGGATGCAGCCCAGGATGGGATTGGCCTCTGGGCTGCCATGGGGCACTGGGGGCTCCTGTCCAGCTTCTCATGGACTGGTACCCCCAAGTCCTTCTCCAGTGGACTGCTCTCTAACGTGTCCTCTCCCAGCCTGTGCTGGTAACGTTGGTTGCCCACTGGATCAGCACAAGGCCTCTGTGATGTCACAATTCTATGTCAAGTAGCGGGAGAAAAGTATGCTCTTGGTAGAGCAGGGCTTTGTCCTGTCACAGCCAGGTGAGCAGTACATGGTGCAGACGTCCCCTGGGTGTTGCAGGGCTTTGTGATCTTAGAGGTGGATGAGCAGGAGATGGGTTGGGAGCAGGGCCCTGGCCTGTGCTGTGGATTGCCGTAGGAGAGGCATATGAGAAGATGTGACGTGACAAACCATTGCACAGCCCAGTTCCCTGCTCCTGACCAGGCTGGATGAGAAGATGGAGTAGGAGCAGGCCCTTGGGTGTCACAAGGCTTTCTGTTGTGGCAGGTGATGAGCAGGAGATGGGGCAGGAGCAGGCCCCTCAGAGATGCAGGCCTTAGTGAGGTCACAGGGGGAGAAGCAGGAGACAGGGCAGAAGCAAGATCCTGCCTTGTTAGGGCTTTGTGATGTCCTAACCTGAGCAGGAGATGGGGCACAGGCAGCCCCTGGGTGGTGCCGGGCTTTGTGATGTCATCATTGCTTTTGCAGTAGATGGGAAGGAGCAGAGACATGGCTTGAGGAGAGGTTTGGGATGTCAGGGGTGGCTGAGCAGCAGATGGGGGCATGAGCTGGGACATGGCTTGTGCAGGACGTTGGTCAGCATGGCAGCAGGACCTGGACAAGCATAAGAAGTGGGCCCATGGGAACCTCAT
>NW_008615259.1:577-877 GCF_000691845.1 Merops nubicus | reverse complement strand
CGATAGGCCTCGTATGCATAGACAACCACCATCAGGAACGAGACTGCATAGAAGGTCTGGGAGAGGAGAGGGACACTGAGCTCCTGCTGTGCCCAGCCCCCCAGAGGCACCTTCCCCCTTCCCTCCTTCTCCTCTGCAACCTGACGTCCCTGTCCCCACACAGAGCTGTGCCAGGAGGGACAAGGGAGCAGCCTCTGAGACGTGTGGCACCAGGAGCAGATGCCCTCGTGTTGTCTCTGTGCCCATCCTCTTGTCCTGTCCCTTGTCCCTTGGGAGCAGAGCCCGACCCCCCCCTGGCCC
>NW_008615259.1:0-350 GCF_000691845.1 Merops nubicus | reverse complement strand
CCGGGGGGACGATCCCTGCCCTGCTCCTGCTGGCCACACCAGTGCTGGCCCAAGCCAGGATGCTGGTGGCCTTCTTGGCTACCTGGGCCCACGCTGGCTCATAATCCCCTCTCCAGAACTTCCCCAAGGACACTGCAGACAGGTCTCAGCTGTCGCTGGCAGTACAGGATGAGGTGCCCAGCTCCTGCTGGCACCACCCCCTTACCGTGGCCAGCATCAGCGCGTAGGGACAGGCAGCGTAGGCCGGGATGAAGAGCTGGGCTGGCAGCAGCTGGATGGTGCCCATGCTCAGCAGCATGGCAGCGGCCAGGAAATCAGCCAGAGCGAGGAGGAACAGGGGACGAAGCTGG
>NW_008615258.1:0-4267 GCF_000691845.1 Merops nubicus | reverse complement strand
TCCAACCAGAGTGATTCTGTGATTCTGAGCAGCTCTGGAAGGGTTGGTAGCATTGAGCACCTCACCAGCCCCCTGCTGTGCATCCTCCTGCCCATTGTCCCAGTACAATTCAGGGGGCTCCAAACCATTCCTGAAGCTACCAGACAAGCCCCCAGTGTGGTCAGAAGTGACACTGGTGATGCCCAAGCTCTTTCTATCTGCCTATGACCATGAAGCAGAGGGCACTGTGGGCTCTGATCCTGGGGGGAGCAGCCCCCATTGGGCTGCAGGCTTTGCCTGCCATGGGTCAGGACCTTTGTTTTCAGCTTGCTTGGTATTTGCATATCTATTTTTGTTTTCTACATCCCTGAGCCTCCCTTAGTCTCTGCCACAGGGTCAGAGAATAAAAATTCTTTTATAGACAGAAAAAAAAAAACCCTCGGATGAAATTCTGGCTGAAGGGATAAACTCATTTCTCTCTTCTGGGGGAAAAAAATCTTGAGTGCCTGAGTGGTTTGCTGGGTCAGTTTGCCATCAGATTGGAGGGGTCTGTGCTGCCCATCTCTGGTGCTGAGCATGGTGCAGGCTGGCAGAGCTGTGTCCACGTGGGCTGCTCTTATTTCCACCAGTGCCCAAGGGCTGGGGGTGCTGGTCCACACCTGAAGAAGCGTGGCCCCTCTGCTCTCCTCACCCTCCTGAGTGCCCTCACCCAGGGCAGGGGTCCTGCTGCTGCCCCAGGGGCAGGCTGGGGGCAAAGGTGCAATAAGCTCCTCTGCGGGAGCTGAGCGAGCAGGTTCTGCAGCAGCTCAGAGGGCCCCTCGTTAGGGACAGCTCTGCTAATTGGTGGGCACAGAACATTTTCTGCTCTGGTCCTGGATCTACAGAGGCTGGAGCTTGAGTGTGTTCATTTAGAAGCCTGATTGATGCAGTGCTGGGCTGGGCTGTGGGCTCCCTTGGCAAATCAGCCTCAGGATGACCGAGGGGACAAGTCTCATTTCAAGCACAAAATAATACAGTATTTTTTTTCCTTCTCACCTCTCGGGGGGCCTTTGGTTTGTGGGTTCCCTTTCTGCCCCCAAAAGCCCACTGAGGTCTCTGTCAGGTGCCCAGTGGTGCTGGGGCACTGGGGGTGATGCTGGGGGTGAAGTTTCGTGCAGGGCTGCGAGCTGGGGCCAGCTGGTCGCTGTGGCTTCTGCTTGTTCTTGGCCCAAAGGTGACCTCATTTCCCTGGTTATTGCTGCAAAATAATCTTGTGAGAGCAGAAATCAGGTGCTGTCATCCCAACCAAGGGCAGGAGTCACCTAGACCAAGGGCAGGAGTGCCCCAGACCTGTTTTCATAGCACCAGGGCACGGAGGCGGACCGAAGCTGTCGCAGGGAGTCCGACTCTGCTCGAGCATGGAGTAGGTGGCTTTGGTGCCACTCATCTTTCAGTTGCACTGGTTTTTCAGGGTGCAAGAGCAGTGGCCTCAGCACCCCTGTCATGTGCTGAGTGGTGCTCCTCTTCCCTCTCCCCAGAGCTACACCAGGAGTGCTGCCTTCATCGTCACCCTGCACCCCCTGCAGAACACCACCACTGACTTCTGGCGCCTGGTCTACGACTACGGCTGCACCTCCATCGTCATGCTCAACCAGCTCAACCAGTCCAACTCTGCCTGGGTGAGTGCTGCTGCTCTGCTGGCCCTGTCCTGCTCCCTCCCCACCCCCAGCACGGCTGCAGCTCCTGCCTTCATCACCCACACCTCGAGTCCTGGGTGCAGTTTGGGCACCCCAGGATAAGAAGGACATGGAGGGGCTGGAGCGGGGCCAGAGAAGGGAACGAGGCTGGAGAGAGGGATGGAAAACTGCCTTAGGGAGCAATTCCTGATGGTAGGATGAGAGGAAGTGGCCTCAAGTTGCCCCAGGGGAGGTTGAGATTGGACCTGAGGAGCAATTTCTTGCCCTGGAGGGTTGCCCAGGGCTGTGCCAGGCTGCCCAGGGCAGGGGTGGAGTCCCCACCCCTGGAGGGGTTTCCAAGCCATGGAGATGTGGTGTGAGGGACACGGGGCAGTGGGGACCTGGCAGGGATGGGGGATGGCTGGACTCCAGGATCTGGAATATTTTTTTCCAAACAAAACAATTGTATGATTCCATCCTCCTTTCACAAAGGGGAAACTGAGGCACAAGGGATTTCCTTCTTTCATCTTCAAGGGCACTGGTGGCTCGTGAACGTTGCTTTATAAACCAACCTGTTGGTAAGAGGCCATCTGAGGGGGTTTATGGTGTGATGGGATGTGAAGATCTGTGGAACTGGAGGGGAGGAGACAGAAGCTGGGGGGCCAGGGGCCATGTTCAGCCTCTCCTGGCTTTGCTCCAAGGATGCACCACTCCCCAGGGGGTGCCTGGAGCACTCCTGCTGCCTTCAGAGCTGATGTAAACATCTGTTAGAGGCCTGGGGTGTTAATTCAGTGAGGAAACTGATTGGATTTTTAGGTAAAATAAGCATTATAGGCTGGTGGGTGTCTGGAGGAGAGTTCCTTAGCTGGCTTATTTTATGAGTCAAGATCAGGGACTCGATGCAAGTGACCCAACAAGGCAGTTGGACAGTTGGTCACAAGGATGCAGGTGGAGGTGGCACTGGTACCAACGGGAGTGTATATGTGTGGGGGTGATGTATGGGTGTAGAACATGCTGGACACGTGCAGAGATTCAAAGCACACCCATGTGACCTGTGCTGAGCTAATCCCAGAACCCCAGTGTGGTGGGGTTGGAAGGGACCTCTGGGGATCATCTCCTCCAACCCCCCTGCTCCAGCAGCTCACCCACAGCAGGGTGCCCAGGGTCACAGCCAGGCAGGTTTGGGATCTCTCCAGAGCAGGAGACTCCACAGCCTCTCTGGGCAGCTGCTCCAGGCTCTGCACCCTCACCCCAAAGAAGTTTCTCCTCCTGCTCAGGTGGCACCTCCTGGGTTCCAGTTGGTGCCCGTTGCCCCTTGTCCTGTCTCTGGGCACCACTGACCAGAGTCTGGCCCCATCCCCTTGACTCCCACTCTCTAGATGTTGGTAACCATCGTGCTTCTCATGCCCCATGCTCCAAAGAACCTTTGCCTGGGGTGACATGAAGCAGACCCTGAACATCAAGGGGCATGCTGGGATGTTCTGTCTCTCCTTGCCTTGTGCAGGTTTTCTGGGAGAGGGGGCAGAGGTGGTCCCAGAGAGCTTCTGAGCTTGCAGAGTCCCTCAGAGGAGTGGCTCTGAGATCAGGTTGCTGTTTAGGGACATGATCTGCCCATGGCCCTGCTGCAGTGAGCAGGTTTGTGGAAGCAGACCCTGAACATCAAGGGGCATGCTGGGATGTTCTGTCTCTCCTTGCCTTGTGCAGGTTTTCTGGGAGAGGGGGCAGAGGTGGTCCCAGAGAGCTTCTGAGCTTGCAGAGTCCCTCAGAGGAGTGGCTCTGAGATCAGGTTGCTGTTTAGGGACATGATCTGCCCATGGCCCTGCTGCAGTGAGCAGGTTTGTGTGACCAGGGAGGTTCGAGAGGCCCTTCCATCCCCACCCCCTGGGGGCTGCTTCTCTGTCCAGAGCTGGCCAATGGTGCTGAAAGGGTGGAGTGTTTCTGGGAAAGTGTTTCAAGGGAAAGGCCAGGAGGGGAGATACCATGGTGGGAATGAGTTGTAGAGCAGCCAGCCAGGATGAAGAGGCAGAGGAAGGACTCTAGAAGCAATCCCTGAAGTCAACACCCCCCACGCAGGGTGTGGAGACCGTGACCGTGGGCCTGTAGAGACAGGACATGGCAACTGGGAGGAGATAACCACCAATTTATTGATCCTTCTTCCCATCCTACTGTATTCCACCCCCCTGCCCGTGTCCTGCTCCCTCCAGTCTCTGATCTTTTGGGTTCAGGGTCTGCTCATTGGTGGTGGGCTTGAGCTTGGGCAGGAGGTGTGGGGGGATGTGGGGCAGGGGCTGTGGCCCGGGGGCCTGTGTAGCCTTTTGGGGGTGGCCAGCCTGGCACCATCCCCCTGGCTGGCTGTGTGGGGCTGGGGCTCACTGGGCACAGGGCTGGTGGCCACGGGGCTCCGGGGAGCATTGTCCTCCTTGGCAGCTCCTCCCACCTGACCAGCAGCAGCTCCTCGTCTTCTGCCCAGGTTGTTCCCCTGCCTGGGGGGGCCCAGGGGCATCAGGGATCTCTTGCTTGCAGTGATGCTGTTCAGGAAGGTGTGGAGGAGGTGTGGGGAATCTCTCCTGAAAAAGGGGCTGTAGTAGAAGTGCAGCTGCAAAGAGCAAAGGAGAGGAGTTAGTGGCCACCCT
>NW_008615257.1:0-18519 GCF_000691845.1 Merops nubicus | reverse complement strand
TATATATATATATATATGCAAATAGTTCTGCATACAATAGTGGCGCCAGGCTGACATATATTAGGACATGTGGCTCTGCTATTCACTGTTGTACCAAAGTTAATTCTTTGATGAAGTAATATTTTCCAGCTATAGTTTGGCAACTCTGTGCATAACTGACCTACATCTCCAATTCAGCAGAGAGTTAATGTCACGCTGTTATATTAATATTGTTAGGATGGGTAAGCAGTTAGCAATTTAAATATAAATTAATATTTTCACATGGGACTGTAGATTTCCAAATGCTTTAGAATTGTGTATATCCGTGAGCCAAACTTTAGTTATGCTAAGACACCAGTGTTGACTTAAAAAATGATTTATCTAATTGCTTTATTTCCTGTCATTGCCAAGGAAGTAAGTATTACTGTGTGTGAATAAAATAGAGCTTGCAGGTCTTAAAATGTCACCAAGACTAGAAGCAGGCAAACCTGTGCAATGATTTAAGTAGAGTTTTTCTTATCTCTGTTCCTTAATGAAAAGTTATCTACCACTGACTTTAAAAGATTGAACTTAATAGAATTTCATGCTAATATTTATCTAATAGGTGGGACCCAAAAATATATCCATTTGCTGTGTAGTAAGATGAGAACTTTCTTGTGAATGCTGATAAAATATCATCATGTGAATTATCAGACAAGCAAGAGTTTGAATCACAAAATACAAGTGTTTCTATGTGTTTCTATGCACTCTGAAAGTTCTGTTCCTACAAACAGGCACTGTGAGTCTGCACAAGTCCTTTTCTCCTCATCAGATGTTGCTTTTCATTAATAATCTCTTGCCTTGGGATAATAGCTCACTGCAAATCCTTACAATGAAAATCCATAGTAAAAATGCAATTGGACAGTGATCAGTTGTGACTGTCTATCAGCTGAGGATCTCTTAGAATGAACTCTAAAACTGATTATAAGAGAGAAGCCCTTCTTTTAGTGTCAGGGAGACCTTGGCTAGATCAGGAGCACCTTTTCCTGACCGCCCTTCCTCCCAACTGCTCCAAAAAAAGGATGTGGGGTTTGGTTTTTTTTGTGGATGACAGCTTCTCTGCCTGTCCTGAGTGAGGTATTACCAGACAAGACTTTGTGTGCTTTTCGTGTTCTGCTACATACTTATCAAGATCCTTCTACACAGACATTACTTACGCAGATTTCTCGGTGGTGTCAAGCAGATACATCTGATCTTTTGGACTCTTGCTAGGCCACAGAAGAGTAACAACTACCATCTAATGAATAAGGTGTCTGTGTGTATGTGAAGAATATTAGTGCCATGCCACTAGGAGAATTCTTAAATTACTGTTAAATTCTTGGCTGCAATGACTTCTGAGCGGTTTTGTCTGTAGGCTGAATAACTTATATAATACTTCTTTGTAGTTGTTCAAACCATAGTTTTCTCTGTGAATTAATCTATATATTGAGTTATGCATTTTGTGTCTAGCAGCACAAGGTCTATTCAGGAATTTTGTTTCTGAAACATAAAAATTCTGCATGTATACAAAATGGTATTAATGGTTCATTTAGGAGAGAATATCATGCCATGGAGCAGAACTTGAGCTAGAAGTTGGAGCTTCTAGCTCCAACAATCTGACAAAGACAGTTGTGAAAGATAGAGAAGAGGCAATAAAGATACTCTTCCTAACTTCCTCTACTGGCTGGTGAATTGCTGCACAATACACCCTTTAATTGTTCAAGGCCTGGAGAGAACCAAGTATATTCCACTTAAGGGGCTCTGGGTTCATTAGGGCATGTTACACAGGACAGCTCTTGTTTGGTGGTTTTAGTGGAAAGGATGTGAAGTTTAATATTACATGCAGTCTTAGCCAGCTGACTATAATTCTTTTGGTTTTTCCCCTCCCCCCCCCCCCTTTTTTTTTCAGTTGTTACTGATTTTTTGTCCTCTTGAAAGTCTTTGTTGGACTCTACAAAAATGACATTCAGATTGGAAAAAGCCTTTGAAATGCTAAAAAGCAGTGTTTCCTAATAAACAGAAGGACACAGAAGATTAGATTGAGAAAAGTTAGCTGAACTGCCGAAGCCAATAGTATTGATTTTTTCCTTTTAATTTATAACAAAACAATTTTTTTTACTAATTATAATAAACTCATTTTTATAGCTCCCACACGAGCATATGCTAGAAAATATTCATAACATTCTGGAGAGATTCATATTCCATCCTTGCAGCCAAAAGCTTTTCAATCAACACATATGGTATAAATATCAATACTGATTGCTCCAAATTACTCTTGGATAACATTTATTGTATTTGCAGAAAAGATCGTCTTGTGATTATTACTAAAATAAACTAAAACTGTCAGACTCCATTTATTGTGAAGTCTTGAAAGTTCGAAGTTGAACTGAGGAAAAAAAAGTGTCTAAAATGTGCCTTGTCTGCCACCTGCTGGTGGGAGCGTGGAAGGGAGCTAGACTGCCCTGGGGTTGGTCAGCCATTCTACTGCATCTCTGAAATACCTCGGCGCAGAGGCCAAGTCCTGCATTCCTGTTGATACATTTTGGTTCTCTATGGCTAATATATTGATTTTAAAATTTAAAAAGTCACAAAACCTGTTGAATCAGGGTCTTTTTTTTGCACGTTTCACAAAGATGGACCAGCTTCTTTGCTGTCAGTATTGGAACTGGAAACAGATCCAGATAAATCAAGAATTATATTTTCCATCTGTTTCTTCATTTACCCATGCTAGTCCAAATGTAACTTTGCTGCTGTTCTTTGTCTTCTATGCTTAACTCCTCAGAAGACAGGTCAGTGAAGAAAAATAGCAGTTTAATACATAGTATTATGGCTCTTTATTTCTTTTTTTGTGTGTGTGTTCTTCTAAAATATTATGAATAATGGATTTCAAACTTTTAGAAGGTCAAATACAGATTTGTTTTATGAGGAAGGAATAACATGTATAATCAGGATAATAAAAGGGGTTTTTTTTTTTCTCTTTTGCTTCTTTTTACTCTAGATGCATCTACATTAGAGTTTTTGTCTGGATCAGACATAAGTGGGAAGGGCTGAAAGATGTAGTACAAAAGCTGAATTGTGCTTTGCTTTGTGTCTTGCAATGGTCTGGGAACCTGAAAACTGAATCGCTTTAGACATAACTAAACTCAAAGGTGGGCCTGGGGACTATACCTATAACATTTCAAACACTCATGGGCAGTACGTCCAAGGGTTCAGGCAAGATTCACCACGTCCTCCAAAGCAACCCCATCCAAACACGTCCGTTGTGTTTTGGGACCTCAGTACTTACTATGTCTCTTTGAAAGCATATTCACGATACCCTCCACTACTTGCTAATGTAGATACAGCCTGCAGACTTCGTGGGCAAAAAAGCATTACTTTTTTTGGTGTGCATTTCTCCTTTCTCTCCCAGCTTTCCTTATTGGAGCAGAGGTTTCCTTCAAATTCCTAATTCAGGAAAGGGTTAAGATGGGTTGTGTTTGAGAAAGGTAAAACTTCAAAAAATGTTTTAGAATTCTTGGAATGCTCAGCAAATGTGTGGGCATTCCCTGTATACTTACTACTTAAATTTGCCAAAAAAATTGTCAAGAAGTTCCCTAGGCAAAGATAACAAATTCTCATAGTGTAAAAGAAGAGGTTAGCTCGTTGGGTGGTACCTGGCTAAATGATCAGAAGGAACAAGTGGCCAAATTTTACAGTGGAGAGAGGTTACCAGTGGGATGCCCAAATATTCTCTTCTGGGATTTGTGATGTTCAAAGTTTCTATAATGGTTCTGAAGTTAATTGACTAAAGCTGTAAAGAATCAAGATATATAAAAGCTAATGAGACCTAAAGCTCTCTGCAAAGAGTTGCAGCAGGATTACACAAATAATGTTTAATAGCTAAATGAGGATGAAGTATGTTCAGAATCGATTTTTGTGGAATAATTTTACCTATAGAACAAATAACCTTAAATATAGACGTGCACATGGCTATACCTGCCTGCCTCTTGGAGAGAGGTTTGTGGTGTCATGTTGGTTAGATCCATGGGAACATCAGCACACACGGGGGGTGGTGTCTATAAAGGCAGATCAAAACTAATGGCAGAGGAATGGACAAAAGAATAAAAAATACAAATTGGCCATTGCTTAAAGCTGTGGTGAATCCTGTTTACAACTTGCTAATCTCATCTCAAAAAGGAAATAGTAGTGCTAGAAAAGGCAGAGAGAAAAGTAATATTAGACAAAACATTCATGATGGTCTAAGTGCTACTTCTGGTTCTGGAAGCAAAGATGATATGTTGATGAAGGATCATTCAAGAAATGCTGTGATTTTGTGCTTTTTACCTACATGTCCCCAGGTGCCCATTGTTGGACACAAAGTGCTGAGTTAAGTGGACCTCAGGTTTGACTAAGAATGACGATTCTTGTGTAATTCTTTAAATTGTGATAAAATTATATTTGTGCAGTCCCTGAGTGTGAATCTTCTTTATGACCAGAAATGTCTGGGTCCTTGGCAATATAGCACAGCTATGCAATAAAGTGGAGGTGTGAGTACTAATCAGTCAAGCAAACCAGGCTCTGATTACAGTGCTGAATTACAGAGTTGCCCTAATGCATGTCAGCCAAGCCTTTGCTGGGGGGTGACTGCAAAATTCAGTCCAGCGGTCATTTTTTAGTTCATACTTCACTCAGATCCTCTTGTGTAGCTGCCTAAATTTAAATGCTTGATCTTGAAAAATATTAGCCTTAAGCTTCTGCAGCTGGAAAAGTGATCAAGTTTTTTTTTGCTGACAGACAGTGACCTAAACAGGACCCAACACCTGTAGCAAGAGTGGGATGGGAAGGGGTCTTGCTTCAGGAACCCCTCTAAGAAGGTCACCAGATGTCAGTAAGCATGTCTAAATCCTGCCAGATGTTGCTACCACCTAGGAAGAGGGACTATTGCATGGCTGGTGGGAAGAGACAGAGGTAATAACTTTGAAAGACTGCGAGAGAATAGGGCAGTATCTGAAAGCAGGCTGGAGGATCATACCAAGTGCCAAAATGTCTCATGCTGATTCTGTCCAAGACTGTTATTCCCGGTGAAGTTGGCAAGATTCATACAGGCAATTTCAGTAGCCGTATGGTTTAGGCTTTTTAGGGTTTGCTAGAAGTTGATTGCTCAAGCATAATTCAGAGGAATATCTGAAATCAAAGGCAGTTTGTAACTTCTGGAGAAAATATGAAAATGTACCAATTAAAGAAATTGCACTTTAAGTTATGAAAGTGCACTGTAGGTGTTAGTGAGTGCAGAATAAATAATAATCAGATGACATTAATTGTGTGTATTACTGACCCAGAATCTTTTACTCTGAAGGAGGACATGTGAATTTAGCCTCTAAAGCTAGGTAAACTTTAAGGAAAGTGCAGCAAAAGGCAATTTTTGCCAGCACAGTTCTGCCTTGCTCTTGAATGGGAAATACAGAATACTTTATGAGATTTTACACAGCTAGGGGAAAAATTTCTGAAGACATTTCCAACATTTTAGAGCAACTAGCTAGTAGGCCAAGATTTTTATGGTGTGTAATATTTCATAGGGCTTTCAAGGTTGGAGGAAATTTGGTTTTGGACACTGAATATTTTAAGGGCACCCTATAGTGTGGATTCTTCTTTTTTGTTTTTGTTCCTTTTTTTAAACGTGTTTCGCAGTCCCATCCGGAGCTGGAGATTTTTTTCCATAACATTTGCTGTCCTAGGGCCACTCATGGTGGAAAATGACTTTTTTTCATGGAACATTGCGTATTTCAGAGCTGCTCCAGTGTTAGTGGAAAATAACCTGTGTTTGAGGTCACAAAAATAGATCAGACTAATTTTAAAGTTTTATAGCCACTTAGATCTATAGTAGAAATTTTTAACATCAGAGGATCTAGATCCATTGCAAGAATAAGGCTTTGATTTTTAAGGTTTTCTAAGATTAAGAAGGGCTAAGTTCAGGAATGCATCGTTGTTCATTAAGGATTATTACAACCATTCTTACTTTAAGCATGTGTTTAATTCAATTCCCTAATAGGGATGGATTTAATCCTGTGCTTAAGTGCTTTCCTGACTTGGAGCCATAGGATATGACTGTTTGATTCCACTACTCGCTGATGTCAGTGATGGATCTCCCACTGGAATCACTGGGATCTGAACTGCACTCGAGGATCTAAAGTGCACTGAACCTTTGGCAGTATGGGCGAGTCGAAACCTTTGGGCTCATCCTCAACTGCATCTGCATGGTGGGGGTGTGTGAAGGAAAGAAAGGTGGCTACAGGCCATTTCTTACCTCTTCCCCTTTTTGTACTGGCTGGAGATCAAACAAGGAATTGTTCAGCTTCGTATTTCTGAAAGTAATATTTTCTTGGATGTAGATAGGGAATTACTTCCTTCCAGGATGACAAATTGGAAGATTTACTTTTTTCCCAAAGAGAATGCCTAGGAAATGATTCCCAGAATTATGTGGTGTCCTCTGATGGCTATAGAAAGGCAACGTTCTATAGAAGAAGCTAATGTAGATGTGCTAAATTTGGACAGTAAGGTGAAAGGAAAGACACTGTCTGCAAAAGGACAAATGACAACAGTTTGCATCAGAGATGAGGGCAGAAAGTTATAGTAGTGAGGAGGAAATATTTTTAAAATTCAGTCTAATTAACTTTTATAGTCTTCTTGCTACAACTCTGTAATGGAAGAGGCGTTTGAAGGCAGTGTGTATGTTTTGTCCATGTGAAGTCTCTATGTAAATCAGACCTTGTGTAAAGGAGAGTTGAGCATCTGCAGTGAAATTCAACCTTGAGCACAGGACGAACTCCTCTGTGAAGGGCTACAAATATGTCCCGAAGTATAATTTCAGCTCCTTTAAGAAAAAAAGAAGAAAACACCAGTACCTCATGTCTGGCTTATTTTTGCTTAGTTTAGTTTCTATCTAAATAAGAAAAAAGTACTTAAAACTTTAGAAGTTTTATTTACTTGAGTACCAAAGGTTAAAGCATAGATTTTAGGAAAAAAAAAAAAAAAAAAGAGCTTTTCTTGCATTTTGATGGTGTGCTTGAACTCTATACTCCAGTTTCTGTGGAGGAAAATTGGTGCGTTTCATAGCGCTGCTGCAAGAGTCTTGTCACAAGAGGAATGTGGGAATTTTACAGTTTGCCTGCTTTCCACAAGAGCTGATAGATGAGACTTAACTCCATGTACAGTGCTGCATACTCGCAGGAAAGAAAAATCCTATCTCAGGAGTACTAAATATGCAGTATCAAAAATCTGCATGACAGACTTTTTCACCTGAAACTTATAAATGGTGACTGCATGCTGGGGTTGTGCTATGTGCTATATTATGAGGAGTTTTATGCAAAGCAGTATTAAGCACAGACACTATTAAAAAGGTTCTTCATGGATTTCCACCCCCCACTTGCCACTTTATGTGTAAATGGCAGCATCCCTAAGATTGTTTGGATGGATTCATTGTGCATTTCAGTTGGACTGGTTGCTGGACTGCAAAGCAGGGCTTGGTCTATATTTCTACTCTTCAGACCTAGAATTTATGGTTATATATTCACAGTGTTCACTTAAGAAGTGTTCTCATTTACTTCTGTGTGGTTGCTTGTTTCCTCTAAAGAGAAATGGATATAGCACTTTGGAGAAAGAAAGAAAGAAAGAGGAATCTTTTGCTATAATTGAGCTTGACGTGTGTGACAGGTACCCAGTATTGAACTGAAAAAGAGAGGTATACCTATGCTGAAGATTTCTTCTGCAAACTGAACTCCAGCTCAGATTTTAAAAGGCTCTATATGTCTCTGAATGAGACGTGGATAGAAGAATAGAGTCATGGCACTTCTTCTGGGATAAATTCTAGGATACAAACCAAGTTTGGAGGAAATATTTTACATAAGTTAAATCCCAGAAATGAGGTACATTTCTGAATGCTGTGGTGAGAGCAGAGAGGGGATATTGGGCATATCATGGGGTGATATTGGGCTGAAGTTTGATAGAGGCTCAGGTTAAAAGCTTAAATTCGAACCTTTCCAAACACTTTTGTGTTTTCTGGAATTTGACTTTAAATCTTTTGACTTCAATCCCTTGCCAGCTGTTCTGCTGCTGGCTTATTGTTGGCTCTGATTGGTCTGCAGAATTTTGGTGCTAGTGAAGGGGAGTCTGGCTGCAGACCTCTAGGCCTTAGATTAAACCAGCTCAGCATCCTCACAACACCTCCTCAGCCCATCTGTATAGTAAGTATATATGCCTGAACGGCGGTGGAAAATACACTGCAAAGGAAAAATATGTCTGAGAATGATACACTTTAGCCAGGAAGATGGGGTAAAATGGAAAAAAGACCCTTAAAACAAGAGACCTCATCTTAATTCCAGAAGGATTTTTTAAAGTGGCATAAAGCTGCTTCTGGAAACTTGAAAAACAGACTGTTTTTTTGGACCCTTGTGCACTCAGAAGATCTGTACTTGGGTTTGTGCAGTTTTATTCAATAAAACATAATCTAATGACTTTAAAAGCACCAAACAGCTGGTAGAATAAAATCTGTGATTGCACAGAAGAGTGTTTCTCTCCACTGTCTTTCTAGACAAAATTGTGAGGGGAGCTTTTCCCTTCAGTGAAATAGCAAGTTCCAAAAAAATATGTCTGGTTCCTATTACAGTAAAGGAAAAACTTGAGGTGTGCATTGGAAGTGCTAAGCCAGTGATTGAAATGTTAAAGTTGTTCCTAAAGGCTATTCCACATCATGAAGACATCATCTGTAAGGTAATACTGCATAATGATCTGTGAAGAGAGGAGACTGAAGTAGCATTCAATATGGCTGAAACTTCTAAATGTCCCACACCCAGGTCAGCCTCTATAGCAGAACCTGGTTTGGTAGTCTTCAGTGAGCACTGATCAATATATTTAGTGAAAAAAAAAGTTCAGGTGAAAGACAGTTTAAGTGCTTTGACTTGTCTGGTGCCCTGCACCTCTGCAGCTAGTCCCTGTGCCACGTGTCAGAGTTACCAGTGATTCATCCAGGACTTTGGAGCTCTGAAAGAGTGCTTCTGCTGCAGCAGCTCAACCACAGCACAAGCAGTGAAATGTCTGATTTGCCAGCTTGCAAAATACCTTTTTAAAGACAACTGTTTGAGGAAAAGAAAACAGTAGAATTCCTCCCACAGAACTGGTACTGTGCCAACAGAAAAATCATCTAATGAAAAATAAATGTACAAAGTCATTCATTGATTTGAATTTAGAATGACAAGTTATCTGCAGATGCTGAGTTTCTCAGTGTTCAGGCATTATGGCAGGAATGATGAAAGACTCTTGGCTTTCTGTAACACAGTAAAGGAGATTGCTTAACAACTGAGCCCCTTGTAGCCTTGTGAATAGCTCTTTCTGTTCCTTTTCCTTCGCACTGCATTGTTACCAATCCTATACGTGACATCTGCAACTTGGAGAAGTTTGCAAGGGCATTTTTTCGCAGAAATTGACAACATGTTTTCTAATATCATTGATAAATAGATCTTTTTACTTCAAGAGCAGTATTTTTATCCATTTTTTTCTTTTTCTTTATTTTTAATTAGAAGTTAGATATTCATTCTTTCATATATTCTGGAATGCAGGCTGCATGAGAAGATGCTGTGCAGACCTTGGTCAGTTGGTCCTGATTGGAGTTAATGGTCTCACTTCCTTCAGTAGCCAGACACATGAGCACGTTGCTTTTGTAGAACTGGTGGGAGGTTCTAAAGCTGTTCTGAGAGCTTGCCTTACAGTACTTAACCATTAATCTTAGTGGGATGCTGAATTATTAATAGGGCTTGCAACTGAGAAGTTTTGAGTGGAAAAAGTATTTGTTTTGCTGCAATGTTGTTGCTTTGGTTTATGCAGTCTGTGACGTGACAAAGGAACCTAAGAGTCTTGGCTATTATGGTAGCAGTTAGCTAAAGAAAACTTATGGTTTATCTCTCACAATAAATGTTTTAAATATTTGCATTTTAAAGGTGTCCCTCAACCAAATGTAACATGGTTTAAGAAGAAAGACATCCTACAAACCCATTCTTTCTTGGTTTTGAATGGGTCTTTACTTCTGAGGAATGTTTCCTATGACGATGCAGGAACATACACTTGCAGAGCAACTAATGCTTGAAGCTGCATCTGTTCTCCACTTAACTGGTAAGTGCTAAATGAGAATCTCTTACTGATAACAACAGTGAGCCACTTCGATTATGAAGTTTAATCCATAAAGTAGCTGGGGGAAAATTTAACACTTTATTATCAACTTGGAATGTTTTATTGCTTCTGACTCCCTGAGATCAGTTCTCTATTTTCTGTTTCCTGTAATAGTGGATCTAATTATAGTTGGTTTGACTTGTGACTTCTTCAAAAGTTGTTCCATCTTCTTGCTTCCAGGCAACAAACATCAGCCCTTAAACCAGCAAACATATTAGAAAACTAAATTCACTGTCATATTACATTGTTCCAGTGCTTTTATCTAAAGAAATGGCACAGCCTTGGGTATCTACAAGGAAGTGCAGTGAAATAAAAGCAAAGGCTGGGGTTTTTTTTGTTTTGTTTTGTGGGTTTTTTTTGGTTGGTTGGTTGGTTTATTTGTCTTTTTAAAATTATAGAGGCCAATAAAATGTAAGGACATGGAAAACAAAAAATCCTGAATATGAACTGCTAACTCTAAGAATAGAAAATGTAAAGAAAAAAATCCATTAAAATGACTCTGTTGTAAGTAGATTAATAATGTGATACTGTATAACACGATCATGCCTTGCAAATAGCCCCAGTAAATGGATCATTCAGCTCTAGAGCTGAACTTTCTCACCATTTTGTTGTATGAAGTACAATGCAGTTATACTTCATGTAGCCAATCCTGCTACAAAGCTTGCTTTCTGAAGCTCACGTGTGTAGGGCAGGTTATAGATGTTTGGCTTTGTTGGCCAAGGAAGACGTACCAAAGACAAAACAAGAGTCTCTGAGGATGTGCAGACTGATGCTTCCTTGTTGCTGTCAGTTTTCCTGGGGTATATCAAAACGTCAGCTGTTCTCGAGAAGAATATTATTACAACGACATGATTGGAAAGATTGCTCACAAAAGGCTCAAATTCGTTTCTATTCCTGGTCACATGACATCAGTTTAAGTAAATCTTGAATGGATAGGAGAGGGTCAAATTCTGCAGGTCTTTTGGCTGTGTAAAAGTGCAATGAAATGGGAGGACTTCTGGTGTCAGCGCTTGCAGATTACACTGACTCAGTGTTGTCTAAAGCAACATCACATCAGCATTTTGGACTTGGCTACAGCAGTTATTGCCTGACCTGGAGCAGTCAAGCAGTAGAGCAAAGTCTGTGCAGCCTTTCTAATAGAAGTTCCTAAGGACTGACAAGGCAACTAGCCTCTTGCCCACGTGGGACTGGCCTCACAGTGCTTCTGTGGAGGCGTTTCTGTCCCATTATTTACACAGACAACCAGAGGGCTTTGTACAGACATCACATGCTGAGGAAAGATGTTGAATCAATGGAAGTCAGAATATAGCACAAGATTTATACCATTCTGGAAGGAGAATCATAGCTATTATGCACATTAATTAAAATAGAAATATTGACTAAGTGGCAAGAACTGTGTGTTACTGACAGGTTGACCACATTTTTCACAGTTATTCTGTCTAGTATAGGATAAAAAGGAGTTGCTACAGTGATAGGCATGTGATCCTGATGCATGACGCTGTCTCTCAGCATAATGAGATCTTTTAAAAGATTTTCTTCTTTATTTCTGTTGTAGCACCGTCATAATTCCATCTAATGGAACAGATGAATTGGCCTGATTCCACTCAGAGAATGATTTTTCTTAAATTATGTGTATATGAATGATGGGTAGTGAATTAATAAATAACATTGTAATGAGAAAAAGGAAATACATAAGCCCTGTAAATCTTGGTTTTATATGACTTTTCTAATAAATAATTCAGTAAATTTGATTAATTTAGAAACTTGTGTAAGCATTATAAATAATTTTTGCACTTCTCTATTTACATATACGAAGTATATTTGTTAGACAATTTAACTGCATAAATGAAGGTGATCCTAAAGAATTCAACAGCACTATTATCCTTCTGCTTCATAACTAGCATGTTGGATGTTTTGATACGAATTTATTTTAGCATCGTGATTTAATTCTTGCTAAGAAGAGATCTTGTGCATTGTGTTTCAGAACAAAAATTTACAGAGAATAGCACTTCATTATCAAAGGGAAGCAGAAGAAAGCGTGTCCTAATGGCATCTGGGATTGGCACAAATGTCAGTGTGGTACCTGGAGATCCACTCAGAATAGGTACGTTGTCTTTTCTACTTTGCTGAATAAATTTTATTATTTATTCCTTCCATTAAAATGGAGGGGGGCCCCATGGAGAACATGAGTGTAATTCCTAAAAGTCCAGGTTGAGTGACCTTCTGGATTTCCTAACCATATCTCAGCTTTCTCTTATTAAGGAGGGAGCCTCAAAGCCAAACACAAGTTTTTTTTTTATTCAATTTTTTAAAAAAATGTTTTAAATGGTGACCCCTTAAGCATTGTCTAGGTGACTCGCCATGAGACAGAAGCTGTGCCATTTCTCTTTGAGTTTTACTTTAAAACTGTCAGAGTAGATTGAGCTGGGCTTTAGAACTGTTTTGTTATTTTTCTGCTTAAATTAATATCTCCTGTTTTCATCCCTGCTTGTACCTTTGGAGTGAAAATGCAGCAATTGCATTTAATGTGTTCATGACTCCTTTCCAAAACAGGTAGAAAGTCTTTCATTACAAAGTTATTTACAAATTGTAGAGTCTAGGGTGAAATCTTTGTTCCCTTTAAACAATTATTCTCCCTAACCCCTTTGTTCATATGGAAGCTAAGTTTAGGAACTTACTGAAAGGGAAAATATAAAAACTATGGTAATTATACATCAGATTACACAGTTGATAACCCTCAAGGGGCCGTCATGATTTTGGGCCATAGCTTGGACTTCAGTGAATTTGTGCATATTCTTGGTTTTATTTGGACTGGTAAGGTCTTTTACATAGAATCCCACAGTTGTACATACTTACACACAAATATTTCAATGTGTTTATAAAACCCTGATAAAATGCTGTTGATTTTTAGGTTGCCCAGTGCTGCCCAGCTACAGAAGCACAGTTCAGTGGCTTTTCGGAGACAGGCCAATCAAGGAAGTTAAGTCCTTGGAATACCGAACCCTGGTTGGGGGTCGTATCCTAGAGGTGAACACCAACTCCAGTCAATTTGCTGGGCAATTCCAGTGTTGGACTTCAGCTAGTGCAAAACCAATGTCAGTTTGGGTAAATGTCAAGAAGGAAGGTTTGTTGAAAATTATATGACAAATTCTTAAATTTTAGAATAATTTCTTTGACGGTGTAAAGACTTTCCTGAAACTTAACCTGCTTTTATACATAGAAAATAATTCGTAAATACTTTTGACTCCACGTATGGGAAAAGTCCCATTTAAGTCAATAGACAATATCCATACTCATAGGTGGATATAGGAATTAACGTGCACCCAAATCCCATGTAGGTTCTTGTTTCCTACCTGTGTACCTGGGAAGCTGACAAAATGTTGCCTGATTCAGTGTCTTGCTGCTTAAACAGTTTTAAATCAGGCTGGTTTGCTCAACTTCCCCTCCAACAAATCATACAAAGTGCTTCCACGATAGCCCACTAAACTGGAACAAAACTGAATTTGAGGTCATCTTTGGAAGTATCTTAATTATAATAAAAATAATTTCAACATAATTGTCATATTCCAGCGTCATTCCAACGATATGGGAACCATCTTATTGTAGCCACCCATAAGAGTATGAGTGTAGTAGGGCATGCTGTGCACTCGTCAATTTCAGTGTTTACAAGAACATTTTGTAAGATTCTGCAATGTAATATGCTTGAACAAAACTACATTTCTGGTAGTATGGTATCAAACGTGCAACTGAGGAATACAGATGAACTTGACAAGGATCTTGCATATGCACCAGCAGGACAGTGGGCTGTATCTGCAAACATTTTATGAAGTTTTAAATATTTAAAGTACTTTAGAAATTAATTACATTATAATTGGGCTTTAAAAAAGTTAGAAACTTTGTTCCTGTTAAGAGTCTGGCAGCAAAGCATCAAACTCCATTTGACAGTTTAAAAAAAAAAAGTCTCTAGCCTGTCAATATCCAGGAGATGCAAATCAGGTTTAATTCCTGAAAATGGAAGTTTTTCTATGTGATTTATCTATTAACCTATCAATCTGATTTGGTTTTACTGTTTATGTGCAAAGGACTCAAGCAGTAAGACCAGACCTTGCAAATCCCCTGCTCTGTGTGTAGGTGTATTCCTAGTGTCTGCCAGTGGGTTACTTTTATGGGTGAGAATGGTTCTAGTGTACATGGCATTCCAAAGTTAGTTACATTTACAAAGTAATCTTACTGAAACATATCTATGATCAGAATGTTTGTTTAAAATCAAAAGTAAATCAAAATATTAATGAATTGAACCAGAAAATATCCCAATAGAGCTTATTAAAAAATATATCCATGCCTTGGTCCTAATATAGGTTGCATTAGCATTAGAATTTCTGAACAGGTCTGGCCAGGTATTGAAGCATCCACCTGTGGTCTTTATCTGGGGAGTGGCTTTTGGTTGCCCAATACTTTTTTCCAGTCAAGCTAGTCAGTATTTTGGGTAGATTGCATTTTCCAGTTGTGAGCTTTAACTCTGGTGCTTATGTAAACGTCTCATCACTGAAATACCCATGCATTTGTAAGGCTGCAAAATCTCCTGAGGTGGTTTTTGCACAGTAGGCATATTGAGGGCGCTTCTGAGCAGTATCATCCTAGTTAAAAAAACAATACAGTCTCTCCATCATAGTTGCAGTCAGTAAATTTAACTATTTCTATGATGAAAAAAGGCCCTTTTGTATTATTTTAAGAAACCCAGAAGTAGTAAGGAAACATTGAAAAACAATAAGTTAAAGAATTCATTATGTGCTGGCAGAGTGAGCCTGTGGACACAGCTGGTAGCTATCAATTATTCTTGGTTATTACAGAAAAATCTGACTCCTGTGATCACATAAAAATCTGTCAACGTTGCATAGTACTTCATCTTTTACCAAGTGTCAAAAAAAAAAAATTGTGGGGGAAAGGGGTAAGTGTGGAATAGTGAAAAAATATAAACGTAGTAATTGCTAGAGGTGATCGGTTTTTAATATAAAAGGCTCTTTAAAACAAGTTCCTTTTTCATCTTACCAGATGCCTTGGTCACAAATTATTTATGCATTAAATACTTTTCTATAGTTTAGTGCAGGATTCTCTTAAATCCTGAAATTGTGAAGTGTCCGGAGTAAGATGAGTTTTCTTCAGTATAAACTTACTGTAGAACAGCAGGAAACCTACAGAGCCTGATTTACAGTTTCCTCTTTCTAATGTTCATTGTATAAAAACATTATGAAAGTTATAAAAGAAGTTCATCAGTTCCTACTGGGAGCCAGGTTCTGCCTCTCATGTGCACATATGCTGATCCCATTTGCTTTCTAGAGAACTTCACGCTGATCTGTAAGGGCTGAACCTGAGAGGAAGCCAAGTAGGACTAAATTCTACTTTGGCTGATGGTCCCTTTTCGCAGCGCTGCGATATTTGCTTTTTACAGAGGATGCAGTATCTATCTCGCTTACAGAATATGCTGCCCAATCAATTAAAATGTGACACAGTTACCATGTGTAGAGCCGCTCTCACACTACTTTCAATTGCATTTCTTAGATTATAAATGGGACTATGAGGAATGGAGCACTTGCTCTGCTAGCTGTGGGAGCTCAGGAACCCGCTCCAGAGGACTGCAGTGCGTGAATGCAGAGAAGCAGAAAGTAAACGAATCGCTGTGCAGAGAGCTGCAGAAGCCAGTGATTATTTACCAGTCATGCAACACAGAAGACTGTCCTGCCAGGTAAACTCTGTCTACTGTGTGTATTAAACTACACATACAACCTCTTGAAACTTTCTGTGCTTACACTCTGAGTCTGGAATGAGGGATTTATTTAATTACAAACCCTAAAGCATGAGAAATGTGAAAATGAATCACAAGCAAGTAGGGGAACACTTGATTCAGCTGAATAAACGAGATCTGTGCAAGTCTCTGTGCTGCTGCCACAAGTCCTGCCACTACCATGCAAACACCTGAAAGGCTGAGCTGGAGGTCTCTCTGAGACTTTGTGATGTGCTAGTTCTGTGGAATCTGTGCCAGTGCCTGGAGAGAAAACTTGTCTTGGTTAGGGCAGCCAGGATGCTCTCTGTTCACCTCTTCTCCTGAGCCAGCAGAGCTCTGAGTAGGATCTTTACTGTGGAATGCCTCATTTGTCTGTAGTGCCCCTCACCACCCTGTTAGGCTTCTTGCATGTCCTTCCCTGCCCACTTTCTTGCTGGATCAGCTGGAGTACCTAGTGATCTCACGGCAGAGAATCTTTGTATCACAGGCAAGTATGCTGCAACATCTGATTCCAAAAATTCCTTATCTCAACACATCTTGGGTTCCACTGGGCATTCCATCTCAACAAGGCATTGCTGTAGGTTTTTAGCAGGAAATCTCACAGGAGCCACAAGTGCTTTCCGTTGCTTAAGAGAATTGGCTGTCACTGTCAGCAATGTACAAATCCCTGAGGGGTGAAATGTCATGTGCACATTTTTGAGTTGTCCCTCACTGGAAAATGTTTGGAGAGAAGCGTTAAGACGTTAACTGACATTGTGGGAGTGCATCTTGCCAGTATGTTCTAAATACACAAACATAGCAACAGATAAATATCAGAAGAAATTTGTTTATATTTCATTAGTAGCGGCCAAAAAGACAGATCATTTTAAACTGTGAGTCTGAACTCCAGCCAGCCCATCACCAGCTAACTTTTTGCCAGTGGAAAAATATGGAAACAGAACTAATAGTTTGAAACACAGACTGAGTTGCAGGTTGCCCTCTTAAAATCCAGCCATTCAGAGTAGATGACAGAGACCTAGGAGGATAACAGAGGGCCTGGTGCTCCACTCAGCCAAGTCCATGCCTTTTCAGTGGACTGCAGTGCATGACTTAACAACCCGAGCATCACTGGACCTGGACTATTCACCACAGAAACCAGTTATTTCATATAGCTAAACAGACTGGGACCTAAATTGTTTGTAAAATGCTTAAATGCATTTCACTTTTAATTTGGTGTTATGTATTTACCAGTGAAGAGGAACTGTATGTATGCTAATATAATTAACTCTCTCCCTTGAATTATACATGTTGGCTAATATGCAATTTTTTTTTTTTTTTTATGAAGTATTCCATGTTTCCTACATAGGAAAAGTATCCCAGATGCCTGGAAAATAGCCCTGTGTCTGGTTCCTAGTGCCTTTAACCTCTCCCCCTTCCTTGGGATTAGTGGCCTGGGAGGGAATTGCAAAATTTTCAGACTTCCATTTCCTTTTCCCCACTTAATGATTTCTGCACAATCTTCTCATCTCCAGGCAACTTTTTAGACAGTATCCATACAATTAAAAATGCTTCAGATGTACAGTCGGTGTTATGGACCCTTATTATTCCAAGTGTTTGCATGTGTTTAATAACTTCTTTCTAGCACAGCATAGTACAGTTAAGCAAATGTAAGGGTTTAAGCACATACTTAACTTGTACTTTAAATATTTGCCAAATTTGGGCCTTGCTGACTTGCTGTGCATGGGCTGCATCAGATGTTTGCAAAAGTATTTGAGCTTTAGAAAGCAGAAGAAGATGGGTCCAAACTGTAAAAGATTAATATTCCTTGAATGGATATAAACTGATTAACTCTAAGAAAATGAAATAATTGCTAAAGAGAATATAAGATTTTTTCCAGTTTTCACAGTTGTGCTACATGTAAAGACTCACTCTGTATTTGTAGCCTAGATTTATTAAAAGATCAAGTCAAATAAATTGTGTTACCACCTGCTGCTTCCCCAGTATTGTTCCTGGCTGCCAAGACAGACTAAATCTTTGCAACTTCTAATCGCTAAATAACGTCTTCTGCTTGAGCCATTATCTAGCAAGGTTTTGATGTAATAAATGTGGATGAGTTGTGACACCTGTCACCTTCACGGTAACTAAATCAGTCCCATTTATTTTATAAATTATGGAAAAGTATGCTGTCCTTCTTGGGGAAGTGTTAAATCCTAGGGTTTGGCTGGTATAACCTAGGAGGGTTTACCCAGTATAACCTTTTGCATAACAAGCACTGTAACTTCCGTTCGCATATAGTGAGCCACAGTTACCTTAGAGTTACCCAAATTTATAAGCTCTTGCTTAACAGCTGAAAAAGGTTGTAAAACTTGCAATGACAAATTCTTCTGATTTTTATTTGCAAACAGATCACTGCAAACTACCAGCAAGTTTGCAACGTTTTCATTGTTGCTGTAAATCTGTCTCTGCATCCTGTAGGTGGGTGACTAGCCTGTGGTCTGAGTGCTCTGCATCTTGTGGCGATGGATTTCACTATCGGCAGGTGACTTGCCAACAAGTGCAAGGCG
>NW_008615256.1:0-309 GCF_000691845.1 Merops nubicus | reverse complement strand
ACTGGAACACCGTGGGGTCAGGGATGGAGATCCTGCTGGGATTGGAACACTGTGGGGACAAGGATGGAGATGATGTTGGGACTGGGACATCACAGGGACAAGGATGATGGAGGTGCTGCTGGGATGAGGACACCACAGGGATGGGGACCTTGAGGACATCCCTGTGCTGGAGGGGCAGGGGCCCAGCCCCAGGGTGTCCTTGCAGAGAGGGGATCAGGGGCACCAGAGTGTCTGGGAAGCTCCAGCACCCCCACCCCCCACCCCACCGGCTCAGCTCTGCCCCCCGGGCATCCCCCGGGGGGGTACCCC
>NW_008615255.1:13614-18184 GCF_000691845.1 Merops nubicus | reverse complement strand
AGGCTCTTCCCATACTAAAAAGTAAATAAATCGAGCAAAGCCGAGTATTTTTCTAAATAAATTTAATTTACAAAATATTTTAAAATAAAAAGTTGAATGAGACGCACAGAGATTCGATGAAAAGGTTTGCCTCATCCGTTTTATCTTTCGTGAGCTTTAAAATTGAAAGACGTACAGAATACCGTGTTTCCATGCCGTTAAAAAAAAGGGGTAGAAATCAAACCTTAGCGCAAGCACCCCTGCAAGAAATCCTGTGAAGCAAGCGATGCTAAGACAAAGGAACTTTACTTCTCTGTAACAAATAAAGTTACACATAGGACTGAGTACTTCTACAATTACAGTGCACTTCCTAACTCTTCTTTACAGCAAAGAATTTCCCCTAAAAAGACAAGTTTACTTAAAGACTTCCATCTAAAATACAACCTATACAGATCACATTTAAAACACATTATCTCATATACCAGTGACAAAATATTATTTCACCTTATTCTTTCATATAAAAGCACCAACACTTAAACATGATCAAAAAGGTTATTGGGGAATTCCAAAAATTTTACCATTTTTACCTTTAAGCCATCAAATCCTTCTCAACAAAAACACTTCTTATGAACTACAAAAAAGTCCTCTATGGGCTTAAGTGAGGTGACTGCCCTGTATTACATTCTGCCAGTGTCATTCTTCAACACAGATGATGAAAGAATCAAATCAACGTGAGATGATTTTGTAGAAAAAGATCACATGTGGCAGTAGTCCCAAGGACCTACAGAAAAATGCACTCTGTGTCCCTTAAGCTTCAGTCATACGGAGAACACGCAATCTGATCAGTTGTGCATGTATGCTCCATATAGAAAAATTTCACGTATTTTTACTGTTTCCAGGGGGAAAAAAATGTATTCATTCACAACAGACTTCTCAGAATTCATTCACAATTCTACATTCATGAACTTCTACATATAAACTACTTTAAATTTAAAAACCTGAGGTCCTTTTTTCGTTAGCACTCCATAACACACTTCATGTTCAATCAAGCATCTCACAAGGCTGTTCCTTTGAAGCATTCTTCAGAGTTCTGGATGCTTCTTCATATTTGTTACTAGGGAAATAAGCTTAGCTCTTTGATGTGACCAAATAAATCTTTTGTCCTCGTGTTCTGGCATGACCCATCTCTAAAAATAACTACCCGAATTATAATCCAGACTAAAGTAGCACTATATATTTATAGAAACTACAGCCTTACAGAAGATACATCATCACCGTTACAATTACTGATGTTCAGCATAAAAAGAACCCACGAGAGCCATACTTCTATAGGAAAAGTGTCAGTGCTCAAAGAGTAAATTCCAATATAAATAAATAAACTGAATATACAATCACCTTAAAGAATTAAGGGCAGTAACCCAGTCAACAAACAGAAATTTGTTTAGCAAAAAATGCAGAATTCAATGTTTAAACAGAATGAGTGCAGTAAGTTCTCAGAGAGCAGTTCAGAGTACCAACATGGACTCCACTCTTCTCCCCAGAGGTCAGCATGTGGAAAAGACCAACGTGATTGCAATGTGCCACTGATCATTCAGAGATATTTTTAAAAGAGACCTGCTTCTTCCTTCTTTCTTTGGCAACAAACGGTCAACTGAGCCAATGACTGCCAGATACAACATAGCCTTTACTGTAAAAGCACGCTCCAGGCCAACAGGATGCGCTCTTGGAGGAGCACACATACCTTTTAAAATGGAGGCACTGGAGACTGAGGGGTTTTCAACCCATGTGAGGTGCAAACCTCTGCCCTTCAACTCCAGTCCTCCCAAGAGGAACTGTCCTCCACCCAGCACAGACCTGCTACTTACATCTACCAAATGAAGTACTAGTCCATGAAAATTTACTTTGCTCATATATGAATTTTAAATAGATGTAACGCCATAAGAATTATAGGTCATGATACTAAAAAAATAAAAACTATGTATGCAGCACATAAGCTTTCCTATTTTCTTTCACTGTCAACTGGCAATGATCCAGCCTGACCAGCAGGTAAAAACACTAACTAGTAGGGTTATCTGCAAACAAAAAAACTGCAAAGAACTAGTAGGTTGTTTTTTGCCAGGAATGACTTGTAATTCTGGTCACCCAAACAGCAAAGACAGTGCTCTGTCTTTTGCTTTTTTCTGAAAAACAAGTCCTTTCATAGTCTGTTTCTTGTCGGGCACCCAAAAATGTGAAGCCCTTTGGAAGATACTGACCTTACTGTTTTCTGAATAATCAACTGAACTAGAAAAAAAGCCATTATTCAGAATATACGTAAAAGGCACGGTCATGAAAGAATTTTAAAAAGGACATTATCAAGTAAATATTCTCCAAATTCCATCTTAGTATTTTCCTAGACTGCCTTACAGACAGACCCAATTTTAAAAAGAACTGCTAGTTACCAACTACTTTTTAGCCACCATTTTGTCAAAATCCTACAATACTTTTTTTCCTACTGTAGGACAGAAAAGACAAGAAATAACAAAGAGGCTTTTTAGTCTGAGAACTGCACTGACACCATTGATGCCATGTTATTTTTAAAAGTCCAATTACAAATGCTGGAAATCATGTTTCATGCCCACATGCAGTAATATGAATATGACGCATACATGTCAACTTGAAAACTACACATAGAACAGCTGTTTTCAAGCCATGGAGTGTAAAGGTGACAGACACAGCTTTATTTGAAAGGAGATGAACGTGGAGTGAGAAAGCAGGAAGGGGAGTACTTGATAAGTACTTGATAGTGTCCTTTCAGAAGGTGGCATTCAACAGCCTCGTTATTGCTGGATGTTTGCTAGTATTCAGCTTCTTACCAGATATATTTACAGTATGTCAGTCCGAACATTCCCAGAGCACAGCTCTAAATTTTACTTTAGAAATACAAACATAGAACACAGTTAAACATATGTAGTCCTGTTTTATAAACTGAACTTTTAAACTGTAGGACTTCTATTGTGCTTCTTTGGCCAAGTCCTATTTAAATATCGGTAACACTTAAAATTTCTTCACTCTGCCACTATTTAACAGCTAACAGAAATCTTTGGTGTGTTTAGGTTAAGAATTCATTATGGTGCAAGATTCAAAACAGGAACATTCAGGCAGCTCTGGCCTCTCTCCTGCCAACTGCTCTACTAAAGTAGATGTGGATTACCAGAATCTTACACCTAAGTATTTGAATAGGATTTAAAATGATTGCTGCCACTCAAGAGTTTATAAAATTGCAATGACAAAAGAGCTCTTCACCACAGATCACTTGTGCTCAGGTCACTGGATAAATTTAACAGAATAATACACATACATCCAGTTCCCCACTTTTAAAGTTACTTTAAGATAATAATTTAAGAATAGGGAAAACTGGGGAAAATTTTGCCTTCATAAGTAATTCTTGTGAGGAATAACCAAGATTATAAAATTACTTCAGATACTTTCTTTGGCATAATATTCACCAAACACAAAACAATTATTTTTAAAGTAGGCTTAAAATAGAAAGTTTGATGAGGTTAAATATTAGATTTCATGGTGAATTACACTAGACATGCAGTTCAAACTGGTTCTTTTGGAAAAAAACCCAAACATGTCTAGTGAAGAAAAAACTAAATTAGAGACATAAAATACTCTCAAGAGTTGGACTTGGTTTTATAAACACAGTACAAGAAAGTGAGAAACACCACAATTTCATTAGCAACTCACAAGAGATTTATAATTATTGATCCTTTCTTTTTTTCTTTTAAACAGAAGTTGAGCAATGTTCTGGAAATAATAGTCTTAAATTTTCTTCTGTATCACAGGTGACCTGAAAATGGGCATGTCAGCACGGGACCTTGGTATAGCTTGTACTCTACCAAGGATAATCCATGCCAACCCCTTAGGACTTATGATCCTTTATAGATTAAAATGATCTTGCAAATGCTCCCATTTCTTTCCAAGGTAAGAGTGTGGGGCACACTTTAGAAGACATACAAGAATGGAAAATCGCAAAATTATTATATAGAAATTGTATATTAAAATGATATAGGACTAATGGTAGAAAATTAGACAACACCATTGTCTAGATCTTCCAACATAATAGAATTTTAGACATCAAGGAAAAATTAAGAGGCCAAAGTTAGACAGCCTAATTATACTCAGGGGGATCACCAAACTCTCTGTTTAGTGTCTTCATGAAATAACCCGGATGACTTTCCAGAAGACTCTAGTTCCTGTGTCCATTGGCTAGACTCCAGAATCTGGAAGATTTTAAAACCCTCCAAAAATGCCGGAGGGTTCATGTAAAACTATATTTTAATTTCTGTGTGAAACATAATTGTTTGTGTTTGATATCATTGCCCGCCCTTACAATTTTTAATTAATTTGATATAGTCCTTAGTCTTCCAGAATGCTACTACACTTAAAACATTAACTCAAAGTAAGATGCAGAAAGGCAATTATTTAAAATTAATACCCAGATATGTAATTACATTTTTCAGCCACTATCCTTAAAAGACATTTCAGCACATAATTTTTAAAAGACCGTCTATAAGATTTTTAAAAAACTCTTAAAATCACAAGA
>NW_008615255.1:0-13583 GCF_000691845.1 Merops nubicus | reverse complement strand
CTCTTTCAGTATGCATCAAAATGTGCCTAAATGTTCAAATATTATGTAAACAAACCTGTTTTTCCAAAACTATGCAGAAGACTCATGAGTCCAAATAAAATATAAAATATAAATCTTAAATGCCATATCAGCCCTTCTGTTGGCTAATGGCTTAGTAAATTAGGTGGAATGTTAGGGTCTGATCACGAATGTTCATTGTTTGAAATATTCTGTACGGCAGGAGCTGTATCTAGCCCCAGTAAAGTTCCCAGATACGATTGGTCTCTAGGATCCAACATTTGCTCAGGCCTTACAGGATGAACAATATTTGCAGGCTGAGGAGTAAGAGTGTACTTCTCTAGAAAGGACAGGTCTGTTGCTCGCTGATAATCTGTCTGCTCAGGCTGTGGAGGAAGGATGCCGTGCGACTGAGCAGGATGCTGCCCCAGCTCAGCCTGCGGATCTGACATCTGCACTGGGACCAGGGTCACAGGCACACACACCTCCGGAGACACGTTCTCTAGCAAAGTTTTGGCTTCCGACTGATATGCTTTGGGCTGTTCCACATATTGTTTAGCCTCGGTGTGGTAAACTTTGTCATCAGAGGTGTACTGCACTGGTAAGGAGACTAGCTTTTCCTCTGAAGAAGACGTCAATGCCTCCTCCGCAGCCTTTGACCCGTGAACATGGTCAATATGATATTTCAGCTTGTCTTTTCGTTTAAACGTTGCATTGCAGTGCTGGCAATTAAAAGGTCGAGCATCTGAATGAATAACCATGTGTTTTGTTAACGTCTTCTTAATTCTAAAAGGCTGGTTACAGATTTGACATTTGTAGGGTTTCTCCCCTGTAATTACAGAGAAGTTAGCATTAGTTATTCTGAGTAACACCACGTCACACATAAATATGCAAATACATACATGGATTATGTACACAGAGATCTAGCATAAAACAATGTTACTGAAAACGAAGAGCATATGCCTAGCATCAATTCTGGAATCAAGGGTGCCATTAGAAGTTTGTTTAGAAGTTGTTATTAGCGTACCCTTCTCCTTAGATACAATTTACTCAACACTTGGGATTTCTGTTAGGTACACACAAAAATTATCAGAACATAAACCAAATAAAAAAGAGCAGTCTTTACACTGTTAAGATACTGGTATTAAACTAATTCCATTTGTACTTCTAAACACTTCAAAACAGCAACTATCTTCCTGAACATACAGCAAAAAAAATAAAGTCAAACAGGCAAGGACACAAACCTTCCCAAAGGCAAAGGAGCACCACAAACCTGTGCTGAGGATTATCAATATTTCAACTGATGGCGTTGAGAAGGTAGTATTCAGGAATGATCAATATATAAGAAAGAATAAAAAGTCTTGCTGCTTCCTGCTACTCTTGCCCTGAATGCTTAACAACCATAATGAATTAAATAATTCCATTGATGCCGATGCATAGAAATTACATTCGTATATGCTTTGTGATTTTCTTGGGGTTTATTTTTACCTGAATGTGTCCTAAAATGCATTTCCAAACTTGATTTCCCTTTAAAAACTTTCTTACAGACTTCACACTGGTGAAATGTTGCTTTATATCTTTAAATAAGAAAAGACATTTCAAGTTAGATGAAAGGGTTTTTTTTAAAACAAACTAACAATAAAGCTAATTGTACAGTCCTTACTGAAATCTTTAACTGCAAAATAGCTCAACATCAGTTTCCAAATTTCCTCACTTACATTAAAATTTCCTGATATCTGCATACCAATAAGGTCAATTAAGACTACTCAATATTCAATCTTACATTCTGCTAAACAGACTACTAATTAGTAGTCAAAGAGCAAAAGCCACTGTAACACCTTTTCTGACCCCAAAAATTTCCTTAAGTAATAGTTTTTGCCCAACATCCACAAGAGGCTTTCCTTCCACTTTGGCAGAATTATGCTATAAGTAAAGTACAAGGAACAGTTTAGGCTACTGGCTACCAAGAAAAAAACAAGAGTAAGTAAACAAAGGACAAGGTACTATTCTTTCACAACACAGACATGTCTTTAACAGCTTCTACATGATGCTAACGAGTGCAAAAGCAGTTAAAACACATCATCTGAAACAAACATCTCAATTTATTTGAGATCTCTGAAAGGCTTATTTTTGGAGCTCAAGAATTTAAAAACCCTAAGGCATTTTGAAATTGTAGGCATAATTCAGGTTTCTAAGTTTTTACCTACTTTCAGAGCCACTATTATGCTAATAGCTTCTAAGATACCTAACTGTGAGATAGCTCTCACAGGGCTTAAATAATGTCTAATAATTCAGCCTTAACTGGTCAGAAATGACAATATTACAGGAAACCATCAATTCAGAACAACATTGAGACAGCTAATTGACAGATTTAAATTTGACCTGTTTTTATGGTTGAAGAGTGAAGGCAATTTTCTGACATTCACTTCAAACTGTAGCAATGATATTCGTATCAAGACTAAGGCAATGGGCATCACAAACACACACACTCTACTAAAATTCTGCAAGAACATGCAAGTCCCAACAAAATCAGTTACAGTCCGAAAGTACTTACGCAGCTGTAAAAAAGCCACACTTACTTCTGCCAAACCTTTTCTCCTAGATGAACACTTTTATAATGAACAGTAAGGTGATCTCTGCGGCCAAAACATTTTCCACATTCCTCACACTGATGTGCTTTTTCACCTACATGGGCAAAATTCAATAAATTTTGGTTAAAGGTTCCAGAACTTATTAAATATCCAAGAGCTGTAATTGTAAAACATAGAGTAGGTCCATGTCCGGCCAATCGAGCTCTTCTGTACCTTACTCACAGGAGGATTCTCTGTTACCAAAGGACAAAATTCAGGAAGTACATTGGTTCTATCAGAGTAAGGATTTTTACTACTTATTACATACGACTATTATTGACTATTTGTCATTTCTACAAAGAAATTCATGCTGATGAGTTAAGTGACACTTCCCCAAATACCCACTGCATGAGAGGTACAAGGCAATGACTGGGAATCTACTCTCATCATGATGACTCAAAATGTGATATTTTCAACAGTTCAGGGGCCTTAAAAGAGAAGCTTATTGGAACTATTTTTGGCTTCTAATTCTTAGAACTCAAAATTACATCACAGTATTTATCTTTTTGATTATCCTGATTTACATAGTTACCTTTTTCTTTTATGCTGCTGTTTAAAAGTATCTTGATTCTTTTTAGTCATCTTGAGATCTTCCACAAAGTGGCAGAATATTTCTTCTCATGTAAGTAGGAGGAGTGTGGACAGTCAAAGAATGTAACTTTCTAGAGGGGGGAAAAGCAAATAGAGTAGAAAAGAGGATTTTTTTTGTTTGTTTCTTTTTGTACTTGAGTTTTCAAAGATTTCTTTATTTTATAGCAGACATTATGATTTCATAAAAAAAGAAGCTGTTCAACATAAAGGCTCAGGAAGTTTAGACTCTGATCACTTTCATATTTTCATGCTGCCTAGAAAGTATTTTGCCTCCTAGATGGCCCCATTCCCTTTGGAACCTGTTCTAAAAAAGGACAAGTCCCTAGAGAATCTTCACTCTTCCTACACATTTGATAACCTTTCTGCTCTCAGTGCAACAGATTTTTATTTTTTCCTCCTGATCATCCCTACCTGGCTCTTCTCAGGGTTGACTCCCTCTACTTTCCTTCCTTCCTTTCTTCTGCCCCATAACAGACTTCAGAAGCACCTCTTTGACGCTTTTACATTAAAGTGATCAGTGTACAAACTTTGACAGAGACTCTGACAGCTTCTTCTGTGTTGTGGTAAAAATGTTTCACAAAATTGCTATTAAAAAAAAAGAAATCTGAACTCATTAAAAAATCCTCCTTTTTCACTTTTGCTTTTTTTTTTTTTTTTTTTTTTATTATTTTTAAAGCAATTCATTGTTACATGTTTTTGACTGTCCCTCAGCTTTCTATGTTAACATGGAGGAAACATTTGGCTTTCACACCTTGAAAACATGTAAGATTAACCCTACTTTAGTAGACCTTAAAAATAGCGAGAGAAATTTTTATTAGGCCTAAAGCATAGCATATACTGAGAAAAATTTCCATAATTAATTTTTTTATTTGATCTCATTTCAAAATTTGTAACTTCAAAGCAAATCTTCAAAGAAAATACCTACCTGAATGTACTTTTTTGTGTTTTGTGAGATGGTCATGCCGAATAAATGTCTTCCCACATTCTTCACATTCATACCTCTTGTCATCATGGTGGACTCTTAGGTGAAGTCTGTATATTTACAGTCATAAATATAACCTTAAACTGCCATTTTTTAACACACTTGTAATGCTAATTCCATGCAAAATACCAGAAAACACAGTCTTTCATGTTTCACACAAATATCAGGAAATAACTTTCAGTTGAGGTATGCTTAAACTGCAATTAGAAGGCAAGAACAGAGCTAAACTCTCATATCTGACATTAATTTAGTAGGACATTTTAGTCCTCCACTTATTTTCTGTTTGAATAACAAATACACAGGTTTTAGATGTGCAAGCAAATCAACTTTGATACAAGATTTGCATGACATTCTGTGTTTAAACTACTAACATATTAAATGAATGCTCACACATTATCGATACATTTTCAGTATCTAAGCATTTCCTAATGCTTTCAGTTAGAATAACTCAAAACACACACATTATGAATTACATACGCGTTCATTTTATCAATATATTATCAAATAAGAAAGCTTAACAGCTTCTTATTTAACAAAAAACTGTACCTGTAAGAGCTTCCATGACGAAAACTCTGCCCACAAATGCTGCAAAGATGTGGCTTCTCTCCACTGTGGATTCTCAGATGTTCTTTCAAAGTTGTTCTGGTTAACAAAGTCAGTAAAAGTAAAATTTTAAGCAACGTCACTACCACTTTAAAGTGGAACAGTCTACAAATATTTCAGTTTCTCTAACTCTTGATGGATTACAGTATATCCAAGTATCTGCACCAATTTCATCAGATACATATGCGTACACATGCAATGAAAGTCAGCATGGCAACCTGCTATTGACTGAACCACCTGGGTCTAGAAACCATATAAGCAAAACAAAACATTTGGTCACACATTAAAGAAAAAATCGATGTTGACACTATTTTCTATGTAATAATTTCCCTGTTACCACATGTATATCTAAGCCAAAGTTTTTGACTTGAAGGAAATATAGATCACAGATGTTAATTTAACTCAGCACAGAGCTTATTTAAATATATATACACATTTATTTATACACACATAGGTATGTAAGTAACTACTATAACCTTTCCAACAGGAAAAAAAAAGTGCATGCAGGTGAAAATTCCTCTCAAGGAAAAGAATCAGACAGTAAAATCTACTGCATACACACCTGTTAAATGTGTGAACTAAACAAGAGAGAATTCTTTGGATTTTGGAAAACTTTAAAGATCTCCTATATAGAGCAGTGCAAGACCCCTGCACTGAAGTGATGTCAGCAACCGTTTAAAATTCATTTTTTTTCCCCCCTCATATGTGTAGAAAAGCAATGGGGGACAGGGCAAAATCTTATTTCTATGGCAATTTTAAATATTAGAATTTATGAGCTGTGAACTTTTAGAGCTTCAACTTTTCAAAACACTAACTTTTTTTTCCTCCATTTAGAGAAGCATCAGCAAAGGTTTTATTATTCCAACTTCAGGAATCCATTCTTGCACAAGTCCAGTTTCCTATGAGCCATTCTCACAAGTGTTCCTGATCTTCCTGTCCTCATCAGTGTATCAGTAACCCCAGGCAATGCTCAAGGCTTGGGGAGGAGTGGCTGGAAAGCTGTCAGGCAGAAAGGGACCTTTCTCCTGCTGGACAGCTGGCTGAACATGAGCCAGCAGTGTGCCCGGGTAGACAAGAAGGCCAACAGCATCCTGGTCTGTATCAGAAATGGTGTGGCCAGCAGGAGGAGGGAGGTGATTGTGCCCCTGGACTCGGCACTGGTGAGACCACACCTTGAGCACTGTGTCCAGTTTTGGGCACCACAGGATAAGAAGGACATGGAGGTGCTGGAGCGGGTCCAGAGAAGGGCAAAAAAGCTGGTGAGGGGTCTGGGGAAACATGGCTCATGAGGGGTTGTTGAAGGAACTGGGGTTGTTTAGTCTGGAGAAGAGAAGGCTGGGGGCAGACCTTATTGCTCTCTACAACTCCCTGCAAGAAGGCTGTAGTGAGGTGGATCTTGGTCTTTTCTCCCAGGTTACTAGTGATAGGACAAAAGGAAAAGGGCTCAAGTTGCACCAGAGCAGGTTTCAATTGGATATTAGGAAGAATTTTTTTCATGAAAGAGTAGTGAGGCATTGGACCAGGTTGCCCAGGGAGATGGTGGAGTCACCATCCCTGGAGGGATTCAAAAAACGTGTAGATGTGGCACTTGGGGACATGGTTTAATGGTCATGACGGTGTTGGGTGATGGTTGGACCTGATGATCTTAGAGGTCTTTTCCAACCTTAATGATTCTATCTATAAATATAGATATTTATGAAAATATCTATAGCACAAAACTCTTTCCCAATAAATCAGACGTTCTAGTACAACACAGGAACTCTAAGTGAAGTGAAAAAGAAATAAGAATTTCTTAATGTAGTTTTGTTTCGTAATTAATTACCTACATTTGTCACCCTTTATTTTAGAGGTTGTCAGAAAATGACATGCTACCTGTGGCTCTGCTGCTACATTTTAATACACTAGTCCTCTGAAATGGTCTTGTTTATGTTAAAAACTCAAAGCATATTCAGAATCAAACAAAGCACCTTAAGCAGTTCTCTGTTCTGCTGTAGTAGTCACACAGGTAGCCACACAACTCCTTACCGTTCCCTAACAGACTTTCCACAGATGAAACAGGTCCATTTTCTCTTTCCTCCATGAGTACATTCTATATGGCGTTTCAGATTCCCTGTGTCATTAAACTGACGGCCGCAGATATCACAAGGAAAAGGCCCTACGAAGAGACAGACACACACAGCAACATTCACTGCCAGTTAAAGCAAACGAGATGCACGGACTGGTTCCTAGTGAAAACCCTGATCAATTTACAAAGCAAAAGTTTTGTCTAAACAAACAATTAATGTTTAGTACAGTCAGCACACTTCAATTAGACCCTGTGCACTTTCTGCTCAGGTAAGTTATATCTAATATCTGGTACTTTGGCAAGTTGCATGATTGTAAAGCAAAAATTTAGAAGCAATAGTGACAAGTTATTAATCCCACTCAGACTTTTTGAAAAACCAAGTTCCCATTACTATCACCAATCTAGTTCCTACACAGCAGAAATAGTCAGCAGGACTAAAAAAGTATTTGGAATACTTCAGAATGAAAGAGAAAAGTCTTTGGAAAATTTCAGGAAGAATCTGACTTCATAGTTAAGAAACAATTTTGGTCAGAAAAATTCAGTTTAAAAATGAAACTAACCTTAATTCTTCTCTCCACCCAAAACTTTGCATTTATTTAGGTACAACAAATAAGTATAAAAAAACAACCAACAAAACCCCCCCACCAAAAACCAAAATAACTCTCCCACAAAACTGGAAAAGAGAGAACTGGAAAAGGAGGTGGGTGGAAACCAGACTGCTCAGGACATACAATGGTGGAAGAAGGTTTTACTTTAAATCTATTGCTGACATGTCAGAAGGTTTCTATACCGAGATGGAATTTTTCTTGATGTTTCAGTCTTGCAAATCGGGATTTAAAGTGCTCTTCACAGTAGGTGCACTTAAAGGGCTTATCCTGAGAGTGAAGGATCATATGTTCCTCTAAATGAAGTCTTCGAGTGAAAGATTTCTTACAGATCTAAAACGATAACACACTTTGTCAAAGACACATCAGTTATAACCAGATTTTTTTTCCTATTCATAAACTCCTAACAGTTTAGATAATCCGCAACCATGTAAGATTAGACACATATTCTTCAAAAGCATATGCTATCCCAACTTGCAACACCTCGCAGGGGTAAAAGCTGTTGCAGTCCAAGCTACTGTAGAACAAGTCACACCTGTTCCTTTATTTCCTCTGGGAAATTCTCTGACAGGATGCAGTAAAATGCCAATACCAGCAAAGAAACGTAACTCAAAATATATTTTTGATATACAGAACTTTCGCAGCATTAAAATTACACAAATTATCAGTAGCCATTAAAGTAAGCATGCAGTTCAGTTACGGAATTAAAGCCAGAGCTCAAAATCAGGTATTTAAACTAGGTATTACGATTTAACATCAGGGTCCTGTGCTTTAACATAGATCAACAGGGCACTCACCAACTTCACTGTGAAACTCGTGCCACTGTTTGTAATGGCTGGATTCAGTCCTGCCTAACTCCCATACACTAAATCATGCCATCAGCTTCCAGAGCACACCTGAATAACACTCTTTTGGCCTCAAGAAATCAGAAGAAACAGCTTTATTTGGTTAAAAACTCATGAATGTTAAATACAAGCATAAAAAAATCCCATACCTGTAAGAAGTATTGTGGGGGTTTTTGCCTTCTTGTTTTTCTTCACTAATACTCTACTATTTCTGTGAATTTGCTCATATTCCTCAAGAATTAAATTATGGTCACCAAATCCTGGTGTTTGCACATGGACTACAGCATAAACCAACAACCTGACAAAATCCTGCAGCTTATATGGAATCATAAAGGTTGGAAAAGACCTCCAAGAGGATCAAGTCCAACCATCAACCCAACACTACCATGACCACTAAACCATGGCATGAAGTACCACATACAGATCTGGGCCACCTCAGCCCTCAGAACACACTAAACAACCTGAAAACAAAGTCACAGCTCCTAAGGGTTCTGTTCATTCTCCAACTGCTATAAAAGCTAAAATTTTAACCCTGTTTTCAATCCAAGTCCAGTTTCAATGCACAGAAGCAGCAGGAGAGCTGCAGCTACTTTTTAAAGATTTCTACTTAACATAAAGCTTTGAAGCAAAAAAAAAAAAACAAACCTCTAAAAAAAAAAAAAACCTCTAAAACAAAGTATAGAGTTTAGCAAATAATTCATCTAAGTAAGTAAATAAAGTACTTTCTGGGACATGAACATCAATAATGTTGCAGGACTGATTGATAACCACTACGAAAAATATTCCTTATCTAGTAACAAACAGAACCTGTAATACGTTCATAGACTGTAACATCCTCTGGAAGATAACACCTTTTGGTCTACCACACACCAGCACAATGGTGCCACCCTCAACAGAATGAACACTACAAATTCCTAGAGTTGATATCTCCCAACCTCCTACGGTGTAAGTGCAAGTTCACAAACAAAGGAAGTTTAGTAATTATGTTACAGCATGTGACATTACAGACGTATAGTAGTTTGCATAAATAAAATAGCTGAACTAAAAAAAATAATGACAAGATTCCTCTAAAAAAAAAGAAACAATGTGCGTAATGCATGGGAGAACAAATACTCTGGTTTTAAAGTATTTGTAACACTCAATGCTAAATCATCTGATTTATTTTAACAACAGTAATAACTGATCCAATTAAAAAAGAAATAGTGTCTTCAACTATTTTAGAATTCAATTTGATACTATCTACCTGGTCATAAGCTGTATATACAGATAAAGCTCAGTCTCTAAATCAGTACCTAAAGAGGAAACTTAGACCATCACAAAGCCCACTGAGATTTCACAGATACACGTGCCATATTTTCACTTCATTACTGAAGTCTCAAAGCACAGTATCTATATGGAAAAACCAAAAGTACTCAAGGATTACTTACATCACATTTCCAACCTTCACTCTTTGTCTTCTTGATAGAAAGAAATTCTTGTACATTTTCTGGATGAAACCTAGGAGACAGACAGAAGCTGAAAATAGCTGCAAGTTTCTAAGGTGAAGATCACTAAAATACTAAACAGCCATTTGTAAACTTGTGTCATGTCTGTCATGAAAGCTGATCAACAGAACAGAATACTGGTAATGAGACAATTCTAAAGGCACAAGTAACTGGAAAGCAGTGTTGACTGCAGACTCCTGCAGAATCTCCTTGGATGTTCAAAAGACAGAGGACACTTTCAATTATAATGTTGTGTGGCTATTTACAAAGAATGATAAAAAGGCATATGTAAATAATACCTTGCAATGAGACCTGTCATACACCTAAGGATCTGCAAGGAAATGGTTTATCCACGTATTAACATCGACATCTAGAAACAAAGAGATTTTATTCTTCCTCCAAATTAAAAGCAACAGAGGTAACTACTACAACGGTCGTGCTCTGAGTGACTGTGCTAGCTAATCTGAGTACTCTAAAACATAGAGCAAAAGCCTAGGGCAGAACTCCCACAGAACTGCCACTGCTCTTCAGTGACCTGTGCACTCCTTAGGGCAGGTTAGTTGCTACTGCTAATCCCCATTTCCTTTGAGAAGATACTTACTAGAAAAAGCAGTTACAGAAATAATGCAGAATATGCTGTGTGCATACATACTTTTGAACAAAAAAAAAAAATATTTTTTCATAAATGTGAGACAAATTTGCTCATACTTGCCTCTTCACGTGCTTGGCTAAAGTCTTTTTGCTTGCATGCAGCTTATTGCAGTAGGGACACTTGTGTTCCTTTTTATGAAAGTCAGTATCACTGGAGTGTTTCTTCCTGTGCACTGTCAGGTTGGACTTTGTCGAATAGCGCTGATGACAGATGTCACACTCAAAAGGCTTCTCACTCGTATGCACACGTGTGTGGCTCTCATATTTGCCTATATAATAACAACAAAAAAATCTGTTAGCAGAGATGGTAACAGGTATCACCTACAATGCCCACATCTGGGGTTTGTTCTATAGTCTCGCTCTCAAACCTGGCCACGATCTAAGCCCCTTCCACACACATCTAAACACTTCTACTGGTTTACAGCACTGAAAACTGCAGGGTGATAGCATACGAGTTTCAAGCAAGATGCCTCCGTACACTTCCATCTTAACTATTTTTAGGACAGAAGAGTGAAAATAGAAGGGCTCTGTATTACTGTCAAAGCTGTGCCAGGGTGATGAGTCCCTCTGGCTCAAGCCAACAGCATACTCTGTTCTCAGTATTCAAAGTTATAGTACTGCTCTTTCACTACACTGACTGTGATGCATCTTTTCAAAACAGGGAACAGCCTTCCAAGAAACCAGTATTTTTAAGGTACTTTCAAATAACAACACTGAAGGAGTGATACAGATCCTTGCAAACAACCTATATTTGGGATTCAAGGTACAAACATCAACAAAAATACTGCTCTCATTTCTTCAACACTGCTTGTACTCCCTTTTCTGTTTGCCATTTTTTTTTTCCAAGAATAGAATTCTGCACCACATCAAGGATCTACCTACTTCAAGTCAGTCAGAGGCTCTCCACCTTCTACTAGGTAACTTTTATTCCTCTATAGAATATGCATCATACTTCTGGGAGTTAGATAAAGAAAGGAACTGTTTCTTTCCTAATTCCCATAATTGAAACGAAGTTGATACCTTACATGACCGTAATTCAACATTTATTCCAGTTGTACCATAGTAATTACTTCTAACGTGGGAAAAAAAGGACAGTAAAGAAGTGGATGGGCCAGGACTGGAATTTCTACTCTTCTCATATCCTGAGCAATTATACACCTAGATGGGACTGTAACAGAAATGATCCTAAAAAACAGATTAAGCTGACTAAGTGTTACTTGGTACTAACTACAGATCAGAAGAATCAAGCTAGAGGTCAGAGTATCTACATATCACGTAAAAGAGATTAATTTCAGGCTGGCTGACAATGGTGCTGTGTTACTACAGCGATAATGACAGCTTCATTATTTAAAATTAACCTGGCAGAAAATACAGAACAGGTCTCAGAATTCATGCAAATTATCTTTTAACACCTTGCTGTATTGCCCTCCTTTCTCAAGGCTGCTTTTACATATCACACTAGCAACCAGAATCCAGAGCAGTGAAAGAGAAAAAAAATACCATTTGCAGATTTTTTAAAAAAATGCACTCAGCTATTTTATGGAAACTGTTCAGCATTGCAGACACAACAACTCAGTGCACTCGGAAAAACCAGAGCCACTCTGGGTCAGGGTCACAGAAATCCTGCTCCAGGACAGAGAAAAAGCAGTTTATTTCCCGCACAAACAGCACCACCACGCGGTGAAAGGGGAAAAGATCAAGCTAACTTGCTCTTACCTATTCGATCAAATTTTTTGTCACACTTGGGACACTGCAGTAGCTTTTTGCTACTGCTGTGGATGGTGACTGGCGCTAAGCCTTCAGGAATACTTCCCACAGCATCTACTGCCTCAGAACCCTCCTCAGTATCATTCTGTTCTTTTTCACTGTGTTCTTCAGACTCTGAATCTTCACCTGACATTTCCTCTTCCTGTCCCTCTTCATCAGCATTGCCTTCACTTTCACTGTCTTCAAACTCGCTTCTATCAGAAGTTTCCTTGTCAGAACTGATTTTTTCCAAATTGCTGTCAGAGGCATCACCACTTTCATTGTCACTGTTCCCAAATTTAGCTGGACATTTACGGTTTCTCGTCGAGCGCCTAGTGGAAAAGTTTGCCTTCTCAACCATTTTTAACCCATGTTTTCTCTCCAGTGAAAGGGACCTGTGGGCTTTAGCCAAATGATTTTCTAAGGACTTCTTGTAACAGAAACTTCGACCACAAAAAGTGCACTGATGACTACTTAATAGTTTACCTGTCAGTTCACTGAGTGTTTCCACTGGTGTAGGTGCATCAGTTATATCAGTCTGTACGTTAGACACACTTTCATTATTTAATAGCTTCACTGCATCTATGATATCTAAAAATTTTGCTGCTTCCAGCACTAGTGGAATTTCATTTTTATATACAAAAAACTCAGACGTGTAAAGGAACTCAAGCAAATGCTGAAAGACAGAATGAGTGACATGATCTAAGGTGACAACATCGGTGCTTGGATTTTTGCTCAGACAGGCGTGAAAATAACTACTCCCAACAGCCACTACAACCTTATGGGCACTAAATTCTTTTCCTTCTACAATTATGAGTAAGTCACAAAATGAAGGATGTTTCTGTCTATCGTCATTTAAGTATTTAAGCAGATTTTTGTTATACTGAAAGGAGCTCAGGAGCTTTCTTTGTTCTGATGATGGCAAAAGTTCTTGGGAAGATTCAAGCGGATCCACAGGAGCTATTTCTGCAGACTTTGGGACAATTTCTTGCGCACAGTCCACTACAAGAATTTGTTCTGAAGTATCTTTCTCATGGCCGAGATGAACCTTGTCGTTTAGATTTGCAGTGAGCCGTCTCCTTTTCTTCATTGCAGAAGCACAGCTTCAAAATCAGGAGCTTCATAGGTGAACTGGCAAATAATTCTTGTGAGGACCTGGTTCTGCTCCAAACCTTGAGAAAATACGTAACAGTAATTTCATAATCTGCAAAAGAATTGTGATAAGGATCACTCTTGGCGCTTAACTGCAAATTCCGTTTTTACAAATGCTTTCCATATGTCACGCTTAATTTTATCTACTCCTCATACGTTAGGCTTTTATTAAATTTTATTAAATTAATAAAACCTCATCACTTCCCGTTCCAGCCCGCGGCATAACGCTACT
>NW_008615254.1:0-315 GCF_000691845.1 Merops nubicus | reverse complement strand
GTCCACCCTTCATCCCAACATCTCCCTAACCACAAGACCACAGCCTCAAGTGCTGCTTCTACTTGTTTTTTTAACCCCTCCAGGTCATCAGAAAACCCTTCTGGGTCAGAAAGGTCTGGACCCTGTCACTTGGCCCACTGCCTGGTGCAGAGGGGCAGCACTGTGTCAGCGTGGGGCTGGGACAGGACCTTAGCACTGGGTGTCCCAGAGCTTTGGAGAGGACTGGGCAGGGCTGAGTGATGCCCTGTTTTGGGAGCTCCCCAAAAGTGCATGCTGGTAAGTCCTCCATGGATGATCAGGTAGTGAGGTGGATTG
>NW_008615253.1:0-1182 GCF_000691845.1 Merops nubicus | reverse complement strand
TGGTTGGGCTTCATGATCTCACCAAACCAATTCCATGATTCTGTTCTAGAATATGATGACCATCTCTGTGTTCATGCAGCACCCAGAACGCTGCCCAGCACTGCTTCAGCTGCTGCAGAAGTGAGATGTGACGTGGTGGGTCCTGCTGGGTGGCTGCACGGTCAGGTGGACACAGGGGACAGGCAGGACAGCGTGGGGACAATCCATCAGGGGAAAGGCAGGTGGTCTTGGGGCCTGGAGCAACAGAGCTCCACAAAAATACCTCCTGGATATCTCAGTAACTTCAGGAGGGGCTTTGAGAGAAGAAAACTAATTTGGCCACTGCCTGTGGCTGGCTCTTGCTGAGCATGAAGTATTTCATGCAAGAAATGGATATTCTGGTTCAAGTTGGCCACCAGGCCCAGAGGCAGGACCAGGCTGTGTGCTGGGGAGAGGAGCCCAGGAGGGGGTTGTCTGCACAGCCACAAGCCAACCACGTGTGAAGAAATATTGTACTTATTATCCCTGGGGATGTTCAAGATCAGGCTGGTTGAAGCTCTGAGCAGCTTGATCTAGTTGGAGATGTCCCTGCTTATGGTGGGGGGGTTGGATTGGATGACCTTTGGAGGTCTCTTCCAGCCCAGAGTTTCTGTGATTCTATGGCTGGATGTGATGATCCTAGAGATCTTCTCCAACCTTCATGATTCTCTGATTCTTCCTTTTATCATGGTCATATTCTGTACAAAGCAGCTGCTTTTCTTCTGGCCAAGATGCCAACCCCTTCTGACGTGGCAGAGAAGTTCTTTGCATTCCTCTCCATCAGTTTTGACTCGAGTTGTTTAAAACTTGAAAGAAATGAAATTCCCAGAGTGACCTGGTCACCGCACCAGCCCCAAGGCTTTGTTTTGATGTGCTGCCAAGAGAAGCACAAAAAGTCAAGAATTAGAGCTGAGAGTCAAGAACTAGAAACTTCTAAGGAGGAACAGAGTAAATCACAACTTTTGCCTTTTGTTTTTCCCCTCTCATCTCAACCAACCTCCCCTCTCCTTTTGCATTGAAGAGTCACCAATCTCAACGTTTTTACTCGTTGAAAGGCAAAAAAAGAGAGAAGGAGAAGCCAAAGGTGTTGGAAAAAAGGTGGAGCCCAGGCAGGGGGGGGGGTGGGGCTGAGCCCCTCGGCTGCGGGCACGGCCGCATCCTGCA
>NW_008615252.1:0-15446 GCF_000691845.1 Merops nubicus | reverse complement strand
CCCCGACATCGGATCGGGACACCATGCTCAGACCACAATGAAAATGACAGCACGACCAGTAGAAAGTCCCTCTTTCCTGGTCCTCACATCTGGAAAGCAGTGAACATAGGTGCAGGTCAGCCAAATTTGAAATAACTGCACTAGCTGAAAAATAGCTTCCCAAGCTGTCTAAACCACTCTGTACTCATCAGATTTACATCTCTGACTACCTAAATCCTAATTTTCTAGAGTTTCCAGAGAACCAGGGGATGATCACAGATATTTATGATCTCCCCTGTGTAATGCAGGAGTAGAGCTGGCTGCACACCAGCTAACTCCCTCATCTTGCCTGTTGCTTCCCATATACTGGGTTATGCTAAATTCTGTCTCATTGACACATTCCCAAAAACTCTTCCTCCATGACATGTGCCAATGTTTTGTGTTTACCTCCCTTCATGCCCTTGTTGTGTGAGCAGTTTACAACTGATCACACCTCATTTTAGCTACGTGAAGGTCAGCTGTCAAATCAGATGGTCTCTCAGCTCTGCTCTATAATCCATGAAAGCAGATGCATATGAATGGGTATTTATCCAACCTGTCTTCAAATATCTGTCTTAAAATGGGACAAATTGCTCTCAGGAGGTGCTTATTACTTTATCCCAACTATCAGGTAAACTTAGATGACTAATTTAGGCTAGCTGCCAAAATTTTAAGATACAAAATTAGAAGATCCAGTTCTGATCAAGGGATGGGAAGCAAACAGCAAAATAGCTGAAACTCTGTGTGTTTTGTCATGTAAACAGACAAATACATCAACCAGCTGACAGTTTCTGGCCTCAAAAGCTGCCAATTTGTTGTTGTTGCAGTTTGAGAGAAAGGAAATAATGCACACTGGCTAAGTGCCTGAGACAAGTGTAACAGGCAGCAAGAGAACTACAAGGAAGTGGGAATTTGCATTGCTTACCATGAAGATGGTTTGCCTGTGTTCAGGAAGTATTTGGAGCATTAGCAGTCTACTTCTGTGCTGTATAAGTTTTCAAATGTGGCTGAAATGTAGCCTCTGACATTTTTCAGATAAGGATATCTTTAAGAAATAATTTCATGACTTACAAAGTACATGTATGTATACATTTATTTCAACGTATAAAAAAAGCTGTATAAATATCTGGAGCACATTCCTCTCTTTTTAAATTTATTTTACTAATTACCTACCTATCTACCTGTCCTAAGAGACTATAATATCTTGGTTGCACCACGTCTGAGGACAAAATCAGGCACATTTTAGAAAAAAAGCAACATTCAGCACAATCCCAAGCTCAAGTAACCAGTCCCAATTGTCTCCCAGGGAGGCAGGATGAACCTTGCTCTAGGCAGGTATGGAACCATTGGCCCATAAAGTTTGATGAGATGTTTTTCATTTCTCACCTTAACACCTGTTAATTAGAGCTAAACTTATCTCTGTTGCAGTCTCACAGGTTTCCCTCTTCTAGCCCTCATGAGACATGACCTTCTGCTGCTGCTGCAGCTTCTAGAGATTCATTAATGTTTTCATTCTTCCAGCTCCATGAGTCTGAGTGCTAACCTGAGTAGCCTTATGCAATAATTTAACAGGAATGATGTAATGCTGCATAAGTGTGCTCAAGCTTTTACATGCCAGTGTCCTGCAAAAGCTTTTCCTCACAAAGAATAAATTATCGCTGATGAAGTCTGCTGCAAACCACCCACCCACACTCAGCCTTTCTTTCCTCCCCCACACCTACTTGTCAACAAAATGTATCAGAAAATAACCCATGTTTTCATTGCTCCAGTCAACCACAGTGTCTGCATTATTACTATGCATTTGAAAAGTAGAGGGCTTTGCAAGTAGAAAAACATTGAACTTCTAAGGCCAAATATTTGTAGATTGCTTTAGGGTTATTTTTACCTATAAAATGACATGCTAAATGTGGTTTACTTACCATGTTTTATTCAACTTCATTCACCTATAAACATCTGTGTTATATGGCACAGTATAACCGTAAGCAAAAGCAAGATGAGGAAGTGGAACATATTCATGTAAGGGTTTTTTTTTTTTTTTAGAAGTAAGGAAATACTTACAATTTTTCTCAGTATTAGAGCCAACAGTTTAAAAAACCCAAAATATACAGATGTTGAAACAAAACCGGTGATGTTTATGAAGAATAGTAACTATTAAATGAAGGTAAAAATAGAAGAGAGCAGTGTTTAATACTTTTGCTGGTTCTTATTTTAGAAGATGACTACACAAAGCAAACCTAAAGAGTGGGATAGGATTTCACATTTTATTGGCATTTGGGGAAACTTTATACTCTGTCTCTGGAAAATCAGAAAGGGAAGTGGTTGCAAGGAATCCACATAATAATGTATGGGAAAGCCAGCTAGAATTTACAAGGGAATGGATGGTGCTGGTAAATCAAAAGGTTGCCAGATCACGTGGTTCACAATTAATAAGAGTGGGGTGTTCCACCAGGAAGCACTTTCTCCATTTTCTTTTCTTTATTACCATTTTATTCCCACTAACCCACTAAATTATTTTTCTTAACTATTGGTGCAAAATACATTATATTAGTAAAAACATATCAGGTATATATTGAGAAGCAAGTAAGCCTATTGCAATTTGATAAAAAAGAAGGAAAGGTCCAAACTGTAGGGTGTTTTGTTTTGTTGTTTGTTTTTGTTTTTGTTTTTTCTTGTTATGAGAACCATGGACTCACAAGAACCAGTTCCACTGCTCACTTTGGAAGTTCATTTTTACCTATACAGTACAGTCTTGCCGTCTATGCTCTTGATTTGGTGCCAGTTCTCCATTTACAGTCCCAGAAAAGGATGTTTAGGGACAGCTACTGACAGGATCTAACTAAAACTTGGAAATATTTTTGGTTCCATCCCACAACACCATATATCACAAATTTCACCTTTGTGTCCCACCACATGACTCTTGAGGAACTAAGTGGTATTCCTTAAACAAAATGCATTGCCTTATGAAATGAGAAGGATTCCATCTGCATATGTGATCCCAGTTCCCCAAATGATTTTGCCCCAAAACCAAACTATTTTGATGATGTATCAGTTCTATCTCACATAGTGTCAGTATCCAAAGGATTTTTTAAGCAGAGGGAACCAGGTAAAGAGCACTTTACAAAGATTGCTGTGGAGTACAGGATGAGGACACAATCACAAGAAGTAGGGTATCCCAATAATCATCCTTAGAAACAGGCATCCTCTCCACAACTGGAATTTGTCTATCAAGGGTCCCAGTTTTATACAGTTCAAAGTGCTTTTTACCGACCTCAGGTAGTGGACATTTATGACTTGGTTGCCTTAATTTTAAATAAGAAGTGAGCTCTAATGAAGCTGTGAAATTCTTGTTTCAGAGTTCCTGATATAAAGGACCTACAAATATTGGTAATAAAGACCTAAAAGTGAACATCAGCAGCAATAGCATTTTATCAGTCCTGGACATTATGTTCTCAGCTCAACTCACACAGGTTCTGCTGTCTGGTCCCAGAAAGGAAGTGATAATTTGTCAGAACTTATTTCCATTTTACAAAAACAGAGTCCTTAAAGTTTAAAAAGTGCAAAGGGGCAAATTAATTCTGAATATATTTCTACTCAAAACTGAGCTAAATCATTCTTAGAGTCTGAGAAGTGAAGTATTTCCCCAGAGCCCTCTGATCTGTCCATAAAGACAAAACTCCCTTTGAATACAGTGGAGGGGAGGTTGACACTAGACATTTCTGTAAAGATTTATGCATACTTTCATTTCTCTAAAACTTGTTATACATTGTATGAAAAGGCAGCATGCCACATGGCATAAGTAATTTCAGTGTACGTTTTCAGTGAGACATGGCAGTGGTGTTTTATACATAATTCAGAAACACCAATCAGATTTAATAAAATTCCTCTCCCCAAAGTACTTATATCTTTAGAACCAACTATGCTGTCTTCCATTTCACATGATGCAATTCATTCCTACTACATGTAGTTTTAGCAAGCAAACTAGCAAACTTGGGTAAGAGAGGCGGTAAGGTAGGCACTATACTACTGATAAGACTAATAATTATATGGACAAAACTTTGGACTGAAGTTAGTCAAAGATGGGAAATGCACACCAAAACTTGAGAAGGTTTATTGATGTTCTGATTAATATTTTTGGATAAAGGAAAAAATCCACACTATGTCATAAGTTAAAGACACTGTGATCCAAAGAATGAGCTTGCATGTTCAGACCAGACTGGAGAGACAGAGAATTCCTCCTATAACTTTATAGATGGCTGTTGTGTATAATTCAAAATCGATCATGTTAGTATCTTTAAAGTCTACAGCACCTTTTCTTCCATGGAATTTTAATATGCTTTTCCACTCATTACTTGTTACATTCTTTCTGGGAGGCTGCCTCATTAAGCATAGCGTGTAGAGCATACTTTATGTACAACATGTACAAGAAAATTTGTTACTTCTGTTGTTTTAAAGCACATCAGGTATGCTTAGAGGGGTCAAAATTTATACACTAGAAAATTTAGGTTAACTTTTATTTTCACTTAGATTTCAATGGGATTTGTGTATGTAAGAATAAAGTAAAAACAACCATATTGTACAGATATATTCCAGACCTATTAAAATTAGTATTTCAGTGCATATTTGAGAAACAATTGAAGTGCTGGGGTTTAAACCCCCAGCCCTGAATGAGGTTTGACATATGGATGATATCCACATCCAGGCAAGAAAGACCCTCCTGAACGCCTTTCACCCAGGGTCTGACCAGCCTTGGGTGGGAACCAATTAGAAGACCACCACAAGGTGCCCCTGCCTTTGGCATTAACATCTTGTTCTGCCTACAAGTTAATAGCATAAAGATGGCTCTGCTTGCAGTGGTTTTGAGAAGTCTACCTATATAGTGGATGTACTGTGTTATTGCAAGGGCTCCCTGACTGTCCACTGCAAGAAAAGTTTCCAGTGATGGTGGGACAGGATCAACACCATGACAGAAAGAGGCTTATGTATGTAAAGTGGCTTTTCCTTGACAGTTGCTGTATGATTGGAATTGGACCGATGACCTGGCTCATTCCTTTCCCCATGGCCTGGCTTCTGACTTGGCTTGCTCCTTTCTTAGCTGCATTATATACTGTGAGTGAATGCATTGATCTATTTATTCCTGTGGTGGTTGGCCACCTCATATCTTTCCTATGCACTTTGGAATGGGATGGTAAAGTCTTTCCTATGTGTGTACTACTCATGGCCTTTTCCTTCCTACTGGGGAAAGCAGTCAGCAAAAGAACAGTTAAGGTATTTTAATTCAAATCGCAAATTCACCATGTACATACACAGAAAATAATTGACTGAAAATGTCATGGAGAAGCAGAATACTATGATTTCTAAGGAACCATTTAAAAACTAGGGACAGAAGCTTAATATATGAAGGAATCAAGGAAGATTTAAAGCAGAACTATATTATTCAAGGAATAGCAAACTTATGGGATATGTTGGAAAGCGTAAATTAATTTGAGACTGTTAGATGCTTTTTTTTTAGAGAGAGAGAAATTCAGTGGAAAAATAAAAGTTAAAGCTAAAACTGAATAGAAAGATATAAGGTTCTTATACATCTCCCTTCCTGTTGAAATCTCCAAATTGTGGTGTAATTATCATCCTAGTCAGTCTTGAGAATTTAATCTAAAAAGTTACAGTATCTATGATGACACAGGGAAACTGCAGTTGGATTTGAAGATTCTTGTCAGAATATGTTAAGGGTGGGATATACAAAAGCAATCAGTGATCTTACTGGGGATAGTGAAGCAGAGTTAAGATGGTGCTTTCTTAAATCCTAAATTTAATGCTCATATTGTGTCACTGCAGCCTCTCCCTATTTGCCTGAAACTTAAACCTAACCTTAGCCTTATCCTCAGCAAAGTAACCTCGAGCAGTGTCAGTTCTAAACTTAGAAAGAGAGTCCTATGGTCATCAAGCAGAAATCCAGTCTGTCATAATGTTCCAGACCCAGACTTAGCCATTGCCAATGAAAACATGATCGTTATTCCTTATTTTGGCCATTTTGCACACGTCTGTGCATTAAACTGGAAATGAGTTTGTGTCTTGTACCTTTATATCTCACAAATCTAGCCTAAGAACTAAGTCTGAACCAAATTCAAAGCTAATACTTTCAAGGTCAAGGACCTGTATCAACACAGTTCACCATAGACCCCAGGCCTTCACCTTAATCCTGTGTAGAGTTGCTTCCCAGCTCCAGACCCAAACCGAAGCAATTTCTCCCTGCCGACACCACTGTCAGCCCTTTGCTACTTTGGTAGCTTGACCTGGAACTTTAACCTTGGTCTTGACTGTGGCCATATCCTGTGGCTCAAGGGCTAGAGGCAAGTTCTAACTAAGAGATTTCTGACAACATTAGATCAAAAGTTAATTTTCCTCCCTGGCCCCATATTCCCTGCAATCACTAGTGATAATTTAACATCTATTACCCTTCCAACAATTGCTGTACCTGGCAGGATAACTCCTACACAAACTCAGAGTCCATAACCCCATCTGCACAGTCCTAGCATTGGTATTAAACTAATATATGCTGACAGCTTCAAACCTAACTTAAACTGAATAATACCTGCCAATATGGACACTAAAATCAGATTTTTGCGGCTAATTTAGGCCTCAGGTTTGAAATTAATTTATAGCTGTTGACTACTCTTGATCTTACATAATTATGTTCACAACGGAAGTGGACAGGAGTGTACTGAGCCAATGGGAAGGCTTAGTTTGAGCTTACACATAGATTGTCATGCTTCATAGGGAACTGCTAGATTGGTTTTGAGAGTAGCACCAGAAAGAAAGAAAGAAGGAATGAGGCTTTAATATGCCAGGAATGAGAAGGAACTAAAATCTGCAGTTTTGGCTGATTTTGTGGTTTTAGCCAGAAAGTGTGATTATGTAAATTTCTATCCAGTTAACATCTGAACTGGCATTTGTAACCCCCCTGCATGGGTACAGGTCTGACCAGTCCAGAATTGCCCTGGGCAAGAGCAGGTTAAGGATTAAGCTATAGACCACAGTTTATAGGCAATATGATATTTGACTTTGTAAGAATATTTCTTGGCACATTGAGGAAATATTTAACGAGGGCAAGGAGATTTCTCAGAGAGATAGCTGCAGAGAAAGGAATAACCTATGTTCATTACTTCTCTCTGAGCTCTTCAAACTTCCTCCAAGACAAGAGAGGCTCTTAATCTTATCTCTCCAGGCAGAGATGATAACAACTTTAAGTCACCAAAGCTTAACAGATAAAACTGGAACACCTTGTACTTCTCCTCCTGACAAATACATCTCAGTTGTCTGCAGTGGAAGCAAGAATGGGAACATTCATTTAAAGCAAGTGCAAGAAGAAGCCCGAATTCAGAAGCTCTTCAGAAACCAAAGGAAACCAAATATAGCCTTCCATTCCTAGGCTAGCCAGAAGCTGGCTTTTTCTAAGTGAATATTTTGTTTGCATCATCACTTCTGTCAATCAAAAGCATATTACGGAAGAAGATTGCAGGAATATCCAAGAATATGACTGCTAACACACAGTTTTGTAATAGCAGGCTGCAATCAGAGCCTGAGCTCAGCTTGAGTCATTGTTGTTAATGAATGTAAGCCAGAAGCACTGGAATCCTTATTTAAGAAGAGCTGAAGACTTTGTGGCACCCTTCTGGCAACAATAGCACATCAGAGGTATATATTCAAGACCACGTTGGCAAACTTGTTGTGACATTTGCGGTAGCCACTTGACAATGGAAAAACTTAGGATGAATTTTCAGCTCATAAATAAAACAAGAAGGGCTCATGCTTACATGATCATGGCTGTTGAACCCGGCCATCTGTATAATGTTCCCACTTGCAATGACATTCCTTAAGATGAGCAGTCCATCATTACAGAGCAAACACATAATTATGGTTAGAGACTTGTTTTGACAATATTTCCAACATTACTGCAACCTGCTCCAGAATTTCTTTATATGAGCTAATTTCAGGCATTTCACAAGTGACATGTTTTCTAAACAAATTCAGCAGCTACCTTATCTCAAAAGTAAGGGTGGTCTGATGTCATTTACCAGAGTTACTAGAAATTTATTTAAAACTGATATTGTTGTACACTAGCAGCAATGTCTGTGTCTGAAATCTAGTGGATAGAAGATTTGCAGTCTCTGTCATTTTGTGAATATAGAAAAATCTATGAAAGACATTAATAAGCAAATGCTGTCAGTCAATTCACTAGCTGCCCTACAAATATACCATGCATAGATGGTTCAATATATATGGAAAGATACCCTTTTGAAGTGCAATGTTTTGTTGCAAGGTTATGTAGGAATAGAAATAAGATCTTTAAATTTGTGTGAGGGGAAAATTCTCATTTCCCATAAAACACAGTACATAGTTTAGTTTTGGAATGAAAACACTGCATTTTAAAACCTTATGAAAATGTTTATAAATTTGTATGACATCATATGAATTCTATATAATGACTTACAGTAAATAAGACACATTGCAGTAGAAAAAGACCCCCTAGTACATTTTTAGAGGTGTTTACATATTTGCAAAGTACTTTTTCTCTGCTGCACGTGACATGTACAGATTATCTGACAATGTGTTACACTTTAAAGACCTTGGTACTTACCAAAGGTGAGCCAGTCCTGATTTTTTTACCCATGAAGCCATTGCAGACTAGTGCAGATATTCCAAACTCTATCCTGTAGATTAATAATATTTTTCTTCCATGTATTAGGATATGTATTTGTTATACTATTTTCTCATTGGTAATCTCTTGCTGTTTTTATTACATCTATGCACATCTATGTACAAGAAAGCTGTGCCTAGGGGTTATGCATACTTCATGTACGTGTCTCTGTACTCCCTTTCTTGTATCTGAATATGTATGGGTTTAACCAACTTTTTTTTTTTTTTTTTTTTTTTTAGGTTAGCTTTTAGTATCAAAAAACACAGTGCCAGGACATTAAATATTAAGACAATCTGGAAGATCAGTGCTTGAGGATAATACACATGAATATTAGTAAGTACTGGATTTTTTATAGTAATAAAAATGTATCTGTTTCGTTTTCAGTTCTTCTTGTTGTAATCCTACAGCTTCCATTCATGAACTTTTTGATTGTAACACTTTAAGTCATTTCCTTATACAGTGGGCCTCCAAATTTATTTCCTGACATAAAATTCTTGGTATAGTTCTAATATTTTTTGCTTAAGTAGCCTTAGCAGTCATCAAAGTTTTGGATGACAATCCGGGGAGTGTGAAATTCCAAATTTAAGCACTCCTGGGTAGAACCAGAAACTGCCAATTGTAATAGCATTTTTCATAATAGGGGATATTTTTTTTTTCCCAGCAGGAACTAAAACTGCCAGGTCTGTTTAGATCTGATTGTAGCTCACAGCTAGTGATGTGGTTATACCAAACTGCCAAGTCATCACTTGACATTCTGTTCTTTTCCAACGCAAATTCCAGCTTCTACTGTTAACAAACTACTCTCCTTTAATTAAAGATGGCCTTGCAGGAAGTCTTTATGAAAGAGAGACTTATCCATGTGACAACTGAAGTTTCTGCTAGTAAAATATACTTACTTTTTGGCCTCTTTCCTGAGGAGTCCCGCACTACTATTAAACTGATATCTACAGTTCTGCTAGGAATGTTATTGTTGAAGAAACACAATTTAAAATGTCGTCATAAAGTACCGAAAATTCTTTTGTTCAAATCAAGCAATGCTGAATACTGGCCACCAGTAGTTTCTCTACTCTAGGTCTTTCTACTAGTCACACCATCAGAAGCACTGATAAGGGATACATCAAAGTCCTGAAGTGGATCTTCACCTCTACACAAGTAGAAATTTACTTACTAATTTACTGCATACTCCCTTGTAAAATCCATTATTTACAAAATAACTCAATAGAATATATCTATCATGAAATTATAAGTAAGCCTATGACTGCTGCATTAAAATGTGTCATTCAGATCATGCCATTTTGGAATATATGGGCCCTTCTAATAGCAAAAATTAAGATATTTTAAGGGCATTTAATTTTAAAATAATGAAATTTAAAACTCAAAACATTTTAAGGCATTGTAGATACATTTAAAATAGAAAATAATATTGTTTTCACGCAATGTCTCCTGAGCTAGACATATCCCTTCCATATCTTTGCTGAAGCCATTTGCTAGTTTATTGTTTGACACACAAGTATATACGCATACAAAGGCTTCATTCGTTATATGACTCCAGTCACATCACCCGAGCTTATTACTTCACTTTCCAAAGCTGAAAACAATATTTTGTACTAATCTCAGGAGAGCTTTGTGAAGATTCAATTACTGCCTGTTGAGTTTTAAGAACGTACAATATCATTATCATTTCACCAAAGTGGCCGATTCTTTATCATTGTTGCTATTACAGAGTTGGCCCTTTATCCACTGTTTTGATGACACACTTGCTTCTGCGTGCTCTGAATGATCTAGCACAGTTTTCCACACTCATTGAAATGTTATACACTAACTACAGACATAGCTCTTCTCTACCACAAGACCATATAAAAAAATTTCTATTATTCACCTTCTCTTGGCTATTTGCTCCATCTTCTTTCAACAGTTTGCTACCCTTGCACACTTATGCAAACTTTTTAGATGTACCTCGTAAGCTGGATCAGTTTACACTCATGCTTTTTTAAACCTGAGTCATTTCCCTAAGCCACCTCACAGGCTAAGCCACCTTACAGGGCAAACCCATAAGCCAACGAATTAGCAGAGTTAAATGGGCAATAAACCAAGAAGGCTGGGGGAGGGGAAAGGAGAAAGGATCAGGGAGTAAAACTCTTAGCCTGGCTTACCTGCAAAAGAAAATGCTAACAGAGCTAAATGACAAGACTTAAAACTTTCCTTGTCTACCTGCAAGGGGAATGTTGTAATAGCATAACTGTTTGTAGTTAGCTTCGTTGGAAAGTATTAACGGTATATTTTACATTCATCTCCAACTACACGTTTTAGTGATAAACCCTCATAATACATCTTAAGAACATGAACATTTCAAAACTATCTTTAAAAGTCAAGAAAATGCTAAATAACATCAGGTAACAGGCTTGCGGTTGGGGGCAGAGTTTGTTGAGGACTGATTTCTGAAGTAGTGTATTAGTTATTTGCAGAGCTCACCTGCAGGGCTTCAGATCAAACTCAGAAAGGTGTCTTGCAAGACAGCATGAGTGAAGGCAAGCTTGCCCTCAGACTGATGTCCTGTGCAGTGAAGGGGAAAACATCAAGACAGGAGTCTCAGTTATGTTTGGATTGCAGATTATGGCTGACAGCCTAACAAATTTTTAAGTAAACGTAACTGAGTATTTCCTTGAAACTTATGAAAAGCTCAAAAGATAAAAAATCCTTCAGTAGCTTTATCCAGTTTGAGGATCCTCAACTGGATGAAGCTACTGACAGAATTTTCAAACATTGCTTTGGTAAGCTGTCAGGGCTAATGTGGGATAGGGTGATTTGAAGTGAAAAAATGAGGACAGGTCCTGGATCCAAAGGCACATAAATTGGAGTATTCTCAGAACTGGAACCCATCTAGCTACTCTGCTCCTGTCTACTATGTCTTCCCTTTCATATTATTTTTTATTCACAGTACCAGCTGAAGGTCATCCAAGATGAGAAAGCATTGAATGTGCAAGTTTGGAAGTTTGTTGGATCATTGAAGGAAAGAGGCAGAATAAGACATATCCCATTGAAATTTACTATGAAGACACTGAGAAAATACATATTATGAACACCATCAACTAGTCAGGGGAAAGTGTGTAAATATTTTATGGGATAGATAGGATGGAATATAAATGAGGAAAGGAAACAGTGAGGCAATTGTACAGTGACATAGCTGAGGTTCAATAAACACATCTGGATGAAGCAGGTGACAGAGTAAAAATTTCTGAATTGCTTCTGTAACATGTGGTGTTCTTCTGACTAGGATGTTATCAGGAGCATGACATAACATAATGCAGTCCTATGTAACCATGGAAAGAAACAAGGGCTTGCTCAGCCATGGGACCATTACACACTGTCTCACAGTGTTCCATTACAAGAAAGAGGGGAAATTCATTAAAACACATGGTGGTCCAGAATGTGCACAGAAGGCAGTCACAGAAGGAGTTACTTTTATTAGGAGTAAAAATTTCTGTGTAATATAATATTTCCCAGTCTCACTATCAAAAGGGCAAGAAGAATCTAAATGGAAAATGTAACTGCGTTCAGCGTGCCACGTTTGTGTGCGCATGCACACACACTCACTCGTTACATACACAGCAAACAGAGGAAAGAGGTTAACACGTGGAAATACGCTATATAAAAAGCTTATTAGTAAGGTCATTCAACAGCTGTGGAAAAGTTGACAAATTCTGTAATAATGGTTCTATTTTATTAAAATATTTACTCTTTTTATTTTATAAGCAGCAACTTGGGTTTATTTAACAGCGTAGAAGAGCCATGGCACTGGAGTGTATAAACATTTCTAAAGCAGGAGTTACTATAGAAGATAAAGAATATAAAGGGTTACATGCTGATGCTACTCAGTTTAACATGCACATTCTGACTGGCTTTGGCCACGGAAGTTTTGACTACACAGGCATTCATTCTTCACACTGAATCAGTGAGTCCTTTTTCCTCCCTCATTCATTTTACTTCCATGTTGACAGAATTGGCTCAGGAGCATCAGGTTATGGGACTACAGTTATGGCAAGCTCCACACTGTTCCCTACAGCGTTTCCTTTGCAGCATCATTTAACATCCCCATAGATTTCTGATTGCTCATTTCAACACATTTTTCCCATTTCCTTATCAATTTCCTAAGTTCAGCATCTACATCATTTCACCAGTGGTTCTCTGAGCCCTGGAAGTAACTTGTTCATTTTTTTTATTAATAAGGTTTTTATTGCATTCAAATCATTTGGATGGAAAAGTGACAGTAGAATTTGTGATAATGCTTATAAGGAAATAGAAGAGACAATTTTTTCAGTACAAGCTTGCTTAGTCTTACCTTTTTGTTTTGCAAGTGAGTAGCACATATACGGACAATTAAAAATCCTGCATAGATGAATAGAAGATGATTACTTGTCATTCAACTGCTTTCTAACATAACCCACAGCCTCAAAGGCAAATATTTACCCTGAGCAGCAAACCACTTAGATTTAATGCAGATCTTGCATTGCTGGAAAGCAAAATTGGCAGCAAACTGATTTACTGTTTCAGAAAGTTCCAGAAGATTCCCAGGTATGTGTGCTTTATTATTCACAGAACTTTTTCTTTGACAGGTTCGAATAGCAATGCAGTTTTCTGTAGGTCCAGAATTGCTTTTGAGTTCATTTGCATATTGTTTGGCCTTTGTTAATATATTTGTTATAAGCTTTTTGTCCAGCATAACTATGAAACACTGAAACTAGCTGCCCAGAGAGGTGGTAGATGCCCCATCCCTGGAAACATTCAAGGTCAGGTTGGACACGGCTTGGAGCAACGTGATCTTAAGATGTCCCTGCTCACTGCAGGCGGGTTGGACTAGATGAACTTTAAAGGTACCTTCCAACCCAAACTATTCTACGATTCTGTACTCTGTGTACACATTTCTATACAGCAATGACTGCACTATTTTAGCTGATAGGTTTTTTTTCGATTTTGTCCCTCATTCACCCATGTACCCATAATTCTCTATTTTCCACCAAAACTGTGGTTTATGTTTCACTGAGATACCTCTGTGTGTTGAAATCTTCATTACACAGGAATGTTTCAGGCCAGTCATTAGTTAAAGCCCTGCAGAAATATTGCCTGTGTGTAGGATATAGTGCAACTTTCTTATCTATAGTGCTCTGTTAGTGAAAGTGATCCTATCTCTCATGGGTATGTTTCTGTTTTGTTTTCTTCCTGAGGAGAGAATAAAGGTCCTTTATATTTGCTGGTGGCAAGGACAGTGAAGGGGCTGAGTGACTGCAAAATACAATAGTTCAATTTGCACCAGTATAGACATGGTGGTTTTGAATCATCAGACTGCAGAAGCCTGAAGGCTCTTCTTACAGGGTCCATTGTGGTAGCTGGAAGAAAACTAGAATTTGTGTCTTCTCCCATCAAAACCAAAAGACTACTTACTTGTACAGCTCTTTGTTATAAGAACTCAAATGCGCTCTGACTCCTTACCTTAAGAGAGTGAAATGGTGACTTGTTTGTCAAGAGAAGAATATTAGAAACATGAACAAACCTACTGTCTGCCTCTACAAATAAAGCAAACAACTTTTATGTGCTAAAGGAAGTAACACTGACCATCACAAATTGTGACATGAACTCTAGATAAGAATGTCAAACTTCCCCTTATTCAAGATGAGCTCTTTGCAAGCCAACTTAAGGGGACATATAATTACTTTTCAGCTACTGAGATCATTGCTTCACAGAGATCATTTCTTCACAGACATCATTTTCATCAAATTAATTTTTTTTTAAAAAAAAGGCTCTCATCTATCAAAGAACTTGATATTATGAATTTGAAGTATCTTGTTGATTTGAAGATAATGGATGAAATAGTGATGCCAGTGAAGTCAATAACAAATACTCTCTCAAGCTAAAGGTGTTGGGCTGAGCTATTTATGTTGGTGAGCTATTTGTCCTTGAACATTTTAAGCAATTTCAACCAAAAACCTTCTTTGACAACCTAGATTATCTTCCTGAATTGATGGTATTTTTTAACTTTCTGCCAGAAAATTAAGACACTATACCTCCATTTGAATGACTTGGAATACCTTTCTGTATTTCCACTCCCTTAATTGCTGTCAGTCTCATCTCACTATGCTTCATTTTGGTTTTTCAGTCTAAACCAAAATTAATTGTCTAGTCTCCCACAGTAGTAAATGAAGAAAGATAAGGTCATAGAGGGCATTTAATATCAAAGAGGAAAATCTTCTTCTGGAATTAGCTATCTTTCTCTGTTAATAACAGGAGGATTTAATGTTTATCTTCAACCAGATAGTTAACTTCTAGACAGCTAAAATTAGAAGACAAGAAACTTAGTGTATATGAGAAAACATAATTCAGAGTTGAATTTACCCATTTCCTGTTTTCCAAGTGATTTATATTACCCAACTAATGCCCCTTCAGCTGTGTTTGACTAAAGCAATATATTTGCCTAAAGAGGCAAGCAAGAACATTCCACAATATATCCTGAATAGTGCTTTGCACAAAGGCCTTATTTCCTACTGTCAAATCCTGCATTTCTATATGAATTCTAACTTTGGTTAGCTCTGTTTCAATATGCTTATTCTTCTAAGACATTTATACTCTACTGGGAGTCACTTGCCTTAAAAATTTTACATAACTTGCTTGTAGAATCTTTTGTGGTTTCTTAGGGGATGAAATGCAGTAAGATGACAGCTACAATGGGGGGTATATAAGG
>NW_008615251.1:5993-6319 GCF_000691845.1 Merops nubicus | reverse complement strand
CGATGGGGCATATCCAGGCACCACTGGGGCATCTCTGGGGCCTCCCCAGGGCATTGCTGGAGCACAACCAGCAGGCTGGGGTGACACTCTCCTCTTTGCAGGGACATTTGTCAGAGCAACAGGTAAGAGTGGAGTGCCCCAGGCCCTGCTGCACCCGGCGGGGAGACCTGTGCCCTCGTGGGTGCCTGGGTGCAGAAGCAGAGCTCCCTAAACACGACTGGGCTGGGGTCCCCCACCAGCCTTGCCTGACCTGCCACGGGTGGTGACCCTGAGCGAGGACGCGGCGCCAGGCACCTGCGTGGCCGAGGTGGCCGTGTCCTGCAGCA
>NW_008615251.1:4656-5895 GCF_000691845.1 Merops nubicus | reverse complement strand
GCCCCCGCGGCGTCTGCCAGGTTTCAGGCAGAGGTGCGGCAGGGGGCCAGGGAGTGGGGCAGGAGCCCCTGGGAGCCCCGCCAAGCACCGTGTCCCCGTGGCAGGTGACACTGCGTGCCGGTGCAGAGCTCAATGCCCGTCAGGTGAACCAGTACACCCTGACCCTGCGAGCCGCTTGTCCCGATGAGAACGAGGTGGAACAGCAGCTCTTTGTCCGGGTGACAATGGGGCAGGTGCTGCGCTGTGACACTCCCTTTGCCAGCGCAGGTAGGAGCCAGGGGGCACGGAGTGGTGGGGGCCGGGGATGCCAGCTGGCACTGGGATCCCATGGCCGTGCTGTGCCACAGGAGGGGATGTGGTGCAGGTGCTGGCGGACGTGGCACCCCGGACACCCCTGTACGCGGTGCTGCTGCAGCCGCTTGGCGGGCTGGCCGCTGGTGGCTGCCCCAGGAGCCTGAGGGCCCCACAAATGGCGTCAGCCTTGGGGACAGTGGAACCTCAGGCATGAAGGTAGGATCAGGGTGCCCACCTTCTTCCCACCCTCCTCCCACCACCTGTGTCTCTGCAGTTCCGTCTCCGAAACCATGACACACCACTCACACTCACTCGCCGGGGCTTGGTGTTGGCGCCTGCTGATGGCTTTGACCCCAGCAAGGACATCCAGGTGGGCACCAGTGTCCCCAGGCTGTCATAGCCACCTCTCAGCCTGCCTGATCTTAGCCTCTCACCACCACTGGCTGCAACTCTCTGCATCCTGCTCCTCCTGTTGGGCTCCTGTCTTCTCCCAGCCCTGGGATGCTCCAGCCCTGTCCCTAGGCCCAGCTCGATCCTCTTCTGCATCTCAAATCCCAGTTCTCGTCCCTGTCCCTATTTCCATCCCCATTCTGGTCTCCACCTCATCCTCCTCTCCATCTCCACCCCTCTTCCCAACCCTATTCCTCCTCCAAGCCTCATTTTGTTCCCTGTCCCCCTCCCCTTTCCTCTCTGTCCCTGTTCCTGTCCTCATCTAATCCCTCTTCCTGTCCCTATTACTATCCTCATCCCTATCCCTGTCTGCATCCCCATCCCCACCTCTGGTGCCACCCAGGGCTGTCCCACAGTTACCCTGGCATTGCCCTATAGATGTTCAGGCTGGAGATCGAGGTGATGGACCGCCATGGGCATAACTGCAGCGGGGTCGTGAGGGTAGAGGTGCTGCCATCGCGGCGTCCCTGTGTCACTTTCCCGTGAGTGGGGCTG
>NW_008615251.1:0-4625 GCF_000691845.1 Merops nubicus | reverse complement strand
GGGCTGGGCTGGCGGGGGGCTGCTGGTGGCCCCAGGCCATGCCATGTTGCCCACCTTGCCTGCAGCAAGCCACAGCAGGCTGTGACGGTGCCGGAGGGCACCGGCCCCTTGGAGGTGGTCACACAGGTCCATGCCATTGGTGACAACATCCGCTACACCATTCTTGCTCCCGTGGCACCCACGCTCTTCACCATCGATGAGAGTAAGTGGGGCAGTGAAGGTGCACAGGACCATTCTGTCCTGGTGCCCAGTGCAACGTGGTTCTTTCTCCCACAGTGACGGGTGAGATCCGCAGCACCCGCCGGCTGGAGGTGGCCCGTGCACAGCTCCTCATCCAGGCTTACGATGTGCTGCACCCCAATGACTACGCCACTGCCACGCTCAACATCACCGTGGAGGGGACAAACTGGTGGGCACCAAGCTGCGTTCCAGCCTTCTTCGTGTACGGTTTGGGGAAGAAATGGGGCACAGGGGATGCTCTGCCGTGGCCAGGACAAGGGAGACAGGAGCTGAGCTGCTGACTGTCCCACCGCAGGTCCCAGGTGCCCGAGACAGTGTCACCTGGCACCACCCTAGTGACACTGAGGTGCACTGATGCCACCAGCACCAGGGGGCCTCTGCACTATGCCCTCGAGGGGCCCCACACCTCTCGCTCCCGCTTCTGCATGGAGGGGCCAAGGCTGCAGGTGAGTGGGGCTGGGGGCAGTGCCCAGGTGGCTGGCGAGCCTGGACCCAGGGGAGCCCAGCAGGACAGTGGGGACACTCTGATATGTGCCATCATGCCGGGTCCCAGGCCAAGGCTTCCTGGGGGCCTCTGCACCCCAAGGCTTGCCCGTCCTCCACCTTGCAGCCTCCTGCTCCCCTGGCATCACAGCTTTGCAGGGCATCTCGACTCTGCATGACTCCCCACCCTGGCTCAGCAGGTCAACACCACCCTGGACTATGACAGTGAGGCCGTGGCCACTGTGGGCTTCCAGTTCACAGCCACCATCGTGGTGACAGCAGGAGGGCAGCCCCCACAGAGCAGTGAGTAACTGTGGAGTGCCCTTTGCAGTAGGGGAGGTGGGAAAAGCCCTTCCTGACCCCCAAAACCAGCAGATCACAGAGGAAACACTCCTCCCTTACTGCCTTGGAGGTGCCCACCCCAGGGCTGGTGCCACCGTCCCCTGTCCCCCAGCCTGTCCGGGCAGAGCACACCCAGCCCGGTGCAGGCTGCGGGGTGGTGCCAGCGTGGCTGAGCCACTGTTTGCCACACAGCCCGAGTGCCCATGCTCGTGACGGTGACGCCTGTCAACGAATTCACCCCGGAATGCCCCAGTGGTGCCACCTTCACTGTGCTGGAGACTGCGGCTTTTGGCAGCACTGTGGGGCACGTGGCCGGCACCGACCGCGACTACCCCCTGGACAGCCTCGAGTACAGCCTGGAGGGGGACCCCGGCCCCACGCAGCCCTTCTCCATCGATGCGCACACCGGTGAGCGTCCAGCCATCCCACACCCCGCGCGCCCCCCCGCCGCACCCGCGGGTGCCCAGCAGCTCGTGTCACCCTGCAGGGGATATCCGTGTGGTGGGACCCCTCGGCTCGCAGCGACCCAAGAGCTACAGGCTGACGGTGCGGCTGATGGACACCCACAACGACCTGGACCCAGCAAAGCGGCGGAGCTGCCTGTGTGACGTGACCGTGCGCCTGCAGGTGCCAGTGCACACCCGTGGGGTGAGCCACAGTGGGTGCAAGCACTGTGGGTGCCATACCACCTCTCCCTGTTCCTGGCAGGCCGTGCCGGATCAGGCACCCGTATGCACCCCTGACGTGCAGGAGCTGCGGATCACGGCCGAATCAGGTGGCCGCCAGCCTGTCACCCACCTGGTGTGCCAGGGCAGCCCTGATGGCATCGGGCTGGCATACGCCATCATTGGAGGTGAGGGGTGGTCACAGCAGAGCACAACCCAGCCCCTCACCGTAGTGTAGCCTGGCACTGTGTAGACTTTCTTGTCCAGGCAACGAGGACGGGTGCTTTCGGCTGGAGGGGAACACCGTCTTCTACCTCTCCAATGACCTGGCTGGGCCCCGCACCTTTGTGCTGCTGGTGGAGGTGTGGGGTGTCCCCAGTGCCCTCCGCCGCAGCACCGTGGTGGCACTGGTGCTGCACGTCACCCCCCGGAGTACCCTGGTGCCACCCAGTACCACCACCCGGCGCACGGTGAGCAGAGCCCCCTGAGCAGGTCCGTGAGGAACCCAGCCCCCGTGTGCCACCTCACCCCACCGGCTCCGCAGACGCTGCCACAGGGGCCGCTGCTCATCACGCGGACGGAGGCAGTGTGGCACCCGCCCGCCTGGTTCGTGGCCGTGCTGACTGTCTCCAGCACCCTGCTGCTGGCTGCCCTGGGCTGTGTGGCCTGGAGCCTGCTGCGCAGGTGAGCCCTGGCCCCCTGGCACGGCACAGCATGGCACGGCACCGTGAGAAAAATCAGGGGCTCATGTCTGCCCTCTGCTCCTTCTGCAGCTACAGAGACCCTGGCAAGCTGCTCCTGGCCAAGAGGTGGGTGCTGCACGGCTGAGGTGGGCATACCAGCAGCGAGGGACAGCCGTGCATGTTGGCACAGGCTCCTGTAGTGTCCTCCTCAGGGAGACGCAGCATGTGAGGGGTGTTTAATGCACCCCATGTTTGGCTGTGATCTGTGGGTTGCTGTGCCAGGGAGCCAGCTCTGCCCCAAGGCAAGGATGCAGCATTGATGGGAGCCATGTGTGCAGAGGTGGTGATTTGGCCAGCGGATGGTCATGTCCATAGCCAGGCTGGGGCACAAACTCTGCAGTGGGATGGCAAAGCACTGGCGTTGCAGCCCGCCACAGGGCTGGGTCCCAGCACCAGGGCTGGGTTCACCGTGGCTCGCCAGAGGAGCCCCAATTAGATGGAGAAAGCTCCCCAAGAGGAGGTGAGAGGCAGCACACCCCTCCAGGAGGATGAATGAGGGGTGACAGACAGCACAGAGGAGAGCCCAAGGGGACACTGGAGTCGGCCCAGCCTGCGTTGGGCATCTGCATGGCAAGGAAGAGACATGTGAGCCCGTGGGCAGGATAACAGCCACCTCCAGTGGCATAATAGCTGCCTCCTGTGGCGTAACTGCCCCGGGGTGATGCACGGCCGTGTCCTTGATCACTGGTGAGGCTGGGGACACCGTGCTTGGTGGCACTGGGGCTGTAGTGATCATGCAGAGGAGAAGACTTGGGCTCAGCCCCTGCAGGTGTCCCTGGCAGCAGAGGGGCTCCAGTCTGCAGGTCTGCCAGCACAGCATCCTCTGAGCACAAGAATGGTGTGTGCTGGCCTGTGGGGAAACAAGCAGATCTGGTGGCAGACCAGCTTGCTGCTTTTGGGCATCACTGAAAGGTGGGAGCACAGCCCCTGCCACAATCCCCTTCGGTGCCCAGGGGACACATGGGCTGGGAAAGGGCACGACCAGGTAGGTGGATGATGGGATCTATGGGGTGCAGCTGGCAGTGAAAAGCCTGGCTGGCAACCTGCTCCTGGCAGCATCCCTTGGGGTCAAGGCCAGGGGCACATCACCAACAGCATGCCCTCTGCTCACCCCCTCTTCCCTCTGCAGCTCCTGGGATGTTGCAGAGCAGAAGGGTGAGGAGGAGCGGGACCACCCTCATGCCAGCACCCTGGTAAGTCCCTGCTGCAGCAGCAAGGGCAGGTGCCTCACTGGGGGTGCAGGAGGGAGCCCTGGGGTCCTCAGCACCCTCGCCTGTCTCTCCTCTGCACAGAGGCAGTTTGATGGCCGTGCCCAGGACGTACGTGAGTACCCGCTCCCACAGCCCCACGCAGAGGGTTCTGGGGGACAGGAAAGATGGGCACCAGGCGGTGACGCCTGGGCAGTGCCCATGGGGCAACTGCTGCGTGTTGCCTCCCATCTCAGGCACCGGCAGGGACTACCTCTTCAACAGCGTGACGGGGGCACGGCGCTGGATCTGAGTGGGTTGACTCGGTGAGGGGCTCCTGGGGACCCATAGCTCCCTGCAGGCTGCACCGGGCGGGGGGCCAGGCTCTGGCAGACACCTGGCACGGCCCTCGGGCCCAGGAGAAGAACAAGATCTCTCCTCCAGGGAAGAACCCACCATCCACACAGTGCAGCCAACCCCTGAACCGCCCCAATAAATGGTGGCAGAGGTTGCACCCGCTGCCGTGATTGCCGCAGGGAGCACCGCGGCCGAGCAGCCCCGCCGGTGGCTGTCCCGCTCCGCTGTGGCAGTTATTATCCAGCTGGGGATGTGGCCAGGGGGACCCAGGTGACTACCATCCGACCCAGGATGGCAGTTATGGCAGCTGAGGTGCGCACTGTAAAAAAAATGCTCCGAGGGCTTTGGCAGGTTCTGCTCCATTCGCTGCAGCGTCTGCGCAGTCTGGATGTGACCCAGCCGGGTCGGTCCTCTGCAGAGACGCGGTCTGGGGCAAGAAAACTCAATCGGGGCTAGTTTTGAGAAACTTTTGCCCCGTGTCCCATGTCTCCTTCAAGCTCTGCCTTGCTCCAGTGCTCCCGGGTGCAAGCCAGGGGGATGAGCAGCGGGTCGGCGGAGGGTCCGGGCTTTTAATTTTGGGGAAAAGGCGAACGAGTGCGAGGGCGGGT
>NW_008615250.1:0-11180 GCF_000691845.1 Merops nubicus | reverse complement strand
CCGGCTCCCACACGCACGCCGGGGGAAGTGCTGGGAGCTGGAGATAAGCCCTCCTCGCCTCTCCGCCTGCCACCCGGCTCTGCCGCCCCGGTGAAAGTGGGAAACAAAGCTAAGGCGTCTGGGAGGCTCCTCCTGCTCTCCCAGGACTTCTCTTAGCTGGAAGGGGACACTCGGTGTCTCCAGATGGGGTTTATGGCAAGGACAGGGACCAGGCAACCTGCTGGAGAGGAACAAGTGAGTGTCCTGGGAAGATGCATGGAGGAAGGATGCTTGAGGTCTGGAGTCTGGTATTGAAATTTTCGTGTCCCTTCCCAGCCCATCAACCTGTTGTAAAACTGGGTTGTTCTAGACATATATGAAGTCCATGGGTTTCTGGGAGTTTGGTCCCCGCCTCTGGCCAGGCACCAGTAAGACACCAGGCTTTTCCCAAGGAAACAGGTCCCTAATCACAATAAACAGAGTTGAAATTCAAAAAGCAACCACTGACTTCTAATGAAGTCCATACACACCCTGTCTACACCCAGCAGGAGTCCAGTAGCCATGGGAAACCCAAGTTTTCTCTTCTGGCTGCCCAAAAAGAAGGATAAAGGCACATGTAGGTTCTGGCAGCCCCTAGGCGCTGGATCTGTGCCTGCGGGAGGGATGGCGACACTGGTGTCTGCAGGGATGAGCTGCTCCTCCCTAGACCTTTTTGGATGCCCACAGTTGTTAGTAGCCATGCTGCAACTCAACAGTTTGCAGGAGAAGGATGTGGTTTGTAAATCTGTTCCATACCAGCCCCATTTCTGATTTTGGCCTACAATGATGAAAACTGAAATAAAACACATGTGAACTCTTAAACTGCTCTTTAAGGTTCTCAATTTTCAACCTTCCCTCTGATGACCTCTCTTTATAATTCCCTTCATACAGATGACCTTTTCTATTGCACAGAGGCTGCAGTGCTCATCCATAAGGCAATGCAGGAGTTAAAAATATATTCATACAGGCAAATTTGAACACTAAAATCAAATTGTCTTCCCGAGGTCATTGTCTCTGTAGACCAAAGTACGGGAGGAAGTGCCGGAATGTGATGCTGATTAAGATGCCACATGCTGGGCAGGTATCAGTTTAAACACTTTAGACTGTTACCTGCTCAGCAGGGGAGACCTGAATCCACATTTGATGATTAGGCCATATTTATGTCTCAGCTCAGCAAGTCTCTATACATTGGCCTGATGAGCAGAGTGTATAAAACTCACACCAGTGTCTCCATATTAATCAGAGAGGTGAAAAAAGTTTCATAGGTATGTTGGATTTCTAAATATGTGGGTGTCCAGGGTCCATTTACCCCAGCTTGTATTATGGGTAAATGACAACTCATTCACTTTGCCACCTTCCACATTTTCAATGAACCATGCAGCAAGCTGAGTCTCATCAAATTAATACATGTTCAATGGCACAGGCAACAAAACTGCCCTAAGAAGGACTTTCCAGTGTATGGAAAACTGTGTGTATATATATTTATATGCATAAACAAATCTATAAAAATACATGACCTCTCGATACACACATGTAGATACCTGTGGGTATAGATGTATATATGTTTTGTGGCTTTATATGAAAAGCTGTAGCAATGTTACATCACGTAGTATTTGAAGGTCTCAAATTCTGATTAGCATTCTTGATGGGTTCTTTCAGCATGGTTTACTCAGGAAACCAGGCTTATGCAATCACAGTCTGTGTATGTGTGTACTCGTCTGTCACCATTAGACATCAGATAATTTACACAGGAGAAAGGCATTATGGATATCCCTATACCAGGAAAAGCTTCCTGGAGAAATAGATTCTGTCTGTGTTTTCGTCTTAAAAAACACAGAAAGGACCCAACTACAAGACATATAGCCCTTAAATATCTTCATTAGGCTTTGTTAAATCCTATATTTGTTCAACTGCCTGTTCAAGATCTAAAGAATTATTAGAAATAAGTCATAAAGGATGTCACCAAAGAAGCAAAATGCTACTGCTGTTTCATATTAATCTGTTATATTTTCACTTCAAGATAGATACATGTATTAGGGATTTTAATTTTTAGTTTACAAATCTCTTTTCTTGGCAATACACAAGTAGGTTTGCAGCTCCGGACAGATCTCAGCTTTCATGGCATTGCACTCCTACATGACCAAAACCATGTCACCTGACAGAAAGACTCAAGTTGCTACTTGAGAGTTAAAGCTCCCTTCCAAATGCTCGTGAGTGATGCATGATAGAGGTCTTTAGCCTATATGCTTTGCAAAATATTCCAGAATAAGGTCTTCTTAGCATAGCTTCTGCTGATGGTCCTGGGTGTTCCTTCAAGTTTAGTCTATGAAGATTAAACCCCATAAGAGCACAGAAAAATTGACTAGACTTCTACTGGGGGCAAATAATCCAGTGATATGGAGAAGCAGGGAAAGGGAATTACAGTTTGAATTGCTGATATTTCTAAAGGAAAACCACCAGTTGCCATGACAATAAAAATGTGAAATATTCAAAGAGGTCAAAATTAAAATACATGATTTACTCTTCTCAAAGAAAGTCCTACACACACGTCTCACAGATTTTAGTTTTTGAGATTCAGTTTTGTTATTTGGTTTTTTTTTTTTTATAGATTCAGGACAATCTCTTGGAGCAGCCCTCCCTGTGCACATAGCTTTCCAACTGACCTCTGCTGTGGAGCCCATTTCTGAAACGGAATCTTTGTGGTTTCCAGTCTCTCCTAGAAAATTAGAAAAGGTGTCAAACACCTCTAGCCCGTCTTTATGCCTGTGACTAAATGTGACTGAACAGACCTGGAGAGATGGAGAATCCCCAGCTGGGAAAAGATGAGAGCACTTGCTTCTGTAATATGAATATGTTGGCAGACAGAGATGCTCTGGGAAGAACAGACCCACAATCAGTGTTTTGTGTTTCCTTCTTTTCCAGCTCTCTGGAGAGGGAGGGCTGGGGGGGATTTGTTGTTGTTGTTCTGTTTTCAGCCTTCCTATGGCATATTTCCAGTTGCAATATAGCCACCTTGGCACCTCATTTTTCTTTCATTTAATGCTGTCGTAAGAAAGACAAGCCCTTACCAGAAGCTTATTTTGGTATCAACATAATAAAACTGTCCAGAGGCTCCATCCACAAAATTTCAAATTGGGCAAAAACAGAACAAAGACCAACAGTCTCTTGAACCCTGGAGACATAAGAGTGGATTTTTTTTCTCCCCTTATGGTAGCCCACCAAAATGAGAGACGAGGATTGCTATTAAAAAGAAATAAAAACCCCCTGAAACTCCTCCTACCAGACTGGGCTTGATCTCTGTTTACCTTGGGGACTGGAGACTGGCAGGAGAACCTTCCATCTGACCACAGCAAGTGCCAAGTCTCGCAGACGACTTCTTGCAACCAAGTCCTTGTGTTGTAATTTACTTTCCATGGCATGGGGATGCATCAGCAGGATCAGTGAGGTGTAAACCCCGAACTGTACGAAGCCTCCTTTGTTCTGAACTAATTTTGTTGTTACCAGCGTGTGTGTGTTAGGTTGGAGATGTCCAAGGAAAAGCAGCCAAGTCTCTGCTACTTTCATCCTTGGTCGCTGTTCAAGCCATAAGGGATGTCAGTGGCTTTGCCCTCAGGGCCATGTAGATCAGGGAAGTCCAGGAATTAATGAAACCTATAAAGAGTAAAGTGGGGGGAGAAGGGAGGGGAAGGGTCAACAGAGGGACTTTGAACCTTTGTAAGGTCTGGATCTTGCCCAGTGTGGTGTGGGTGGAGAGGGGAAGGGGCAACGTTTTCTCAGAAGCTCTCGATTTACTGAAATAGGTTGAAGAGGCTGAGCCACTTAAAATCAGGTTAGCTTTAGCAACGGTACATTTGCTGTGCTTGCTCAGGAAATATTGACAGTGAACACCCTTACCCACACCACATTTTGAAGAGGACAGATTCTGCTCTCTGTGGTGCTGCTGTAAATCCTGACTGCGTTAATTGTGCAAGATTCCCTTCATTCAGATCCTTAGCAAATTGTCCATGTATCTTACTCACTAACGAAAGTAAAAAGCAGTTGAATTGATAATTAATGACTTTAGTTTTTCAGCTTGCTTTTTTTTTTTTTTACAGCCATGTAGAAGGCTGGTTCCTCCCCATTCCTCCTGCTCAGCATACAGACATACCTAAACTGTCCTCAGAGAATTAGCATCCTTATGGAGAAGTGCTGATCTATGACTTCACCGGGCTATGGAACAGGCCATAAAAGAAGATATTTTATTAAGAAGGTAACAATTTACCATCAAAAATCTTTGAACCATACATTTAAATTCTTGAATTCGGGGCAAAATATTATTTGCACAACAGACTCAGCTCTCCTTATCTCCATAGCCTGAAGTATTTCTAGTGTTACCAGCTGCACAGTGCATATCTCATTGCAGTACACAGTGCTCTGAAGTGTGCCAAGTAATAAGCTATAAAGAGAGAAGCAGGACTCAAGCAACACAAGGATGCAAAGCAATATTTTCCCTTGACACCCAAGGTCATGGCATAAAGAAACGTGGAACAAGGGAGCGTCAATTTTCATTGAAGATGCAAGGTATGGTGCTGCTGTACCAAGCTAACAGAAATAAATTAACGTGATGGCCAACTTAGAGTGTCCTCTTAAAATGTGCTTGTAAGTGTGTGAGCGTGCATGCAGGGGGGGGGGATGATGCTACACTGCTCTGTATATTTTCATGGCTAGCAGAAAGAGGCAGCACGGACTTAAAAAGAAACACTTTTTAAAGATAATCTACCCTGTACATACTATAAATACCAACAGGCAGTTTGGCAGGGAGCTCTGGGTTAAAGAGCTGAGAGGAATAAGTATGGTTTGCTGTCCAGTGAAGTGCTCATCGATAGGGTCTTACCTCGTTACCAATTCCTAACCAAAACATATACCCAAGGTGGCTTTTTAGGATTGATTAGACTTGAGTTGGTGCCCCTGTAAAGCTGGAATAACTATTGTTGCATTCTTCCATTCTCACGCCTCCACAGCAAGGACTATATATGTATTGGAAAACAGAAGAAACCTCGTTTGTCTGGGTTGCTTTTTTGCAGATGTATTATGCAGTGTAAATGTGGAGTAAATGCAGAAGTAGAGTTGGGTTTCTGATTGCTCTGTGCCCAATTTGGAGCTGTGTGAAGTTAATGGAAAATCCTCCCTTGACTTAGATGGGGTTTGTAGCAGTCCCTTGAACGTTATCGAGCCAGCAAGAAGGATTCATAGCATTCACCATATGGCTCCAACTTACTTTAATTCTTTACCTAACATTTCTGAAATGCAGACTGTAAGGGAGCATTCCTTTATCGTTAGGGAAGCACACGGTGCTTAATTTTAATGGAAAACTCTTTTTTAAACACAGACAGATCCTGCTGTGTTTGACAAATATGTTCCAGAAAGAAGCTCAATCTAGATGTTATGTGTAACTTTATCTTATTCCCTTTTGAGCACTACTGTTCTTGCAAAGTGATCTCTCAACTGCCCAAAGTCATTACACTTTTTCCCTTTCACATTGTACCTCTGTAAATGTCAGGCATAACTACATTTTTATTTGCAGAGATACCACTGCTATGAATGAGTAAAAATTTCCTGCTCCCCCGCCTCCCTCTCTTTACCCTGTGCGCTTTCTGCTAATATGATTTGTTGAACAAATTGTTCCATTAATCTGGGACTGTTTGACAGAGTGAGAAAATAAGTGCCAAAGTGAGAAGATTCACAAGAATCGGAAATCTCAGTCCCTCTTTCTCAAGGTAAATAGTTATTATATCAGGGTGTCAGACTGGTGAAATGGATGTACTTTCATTCTCAGTTTGTAAATGTCACTTTTCCTCAGCCCATCAGGGTGACAAATGAGGTGTGGGTTACAGTAAGAGTTCATTCCTTGACAAAGTTCTTGCTGGCTTATTTCAACAGAAAGGTAACCTCCCCTTTCTGCCCCCCACCCCTGAAAGCAGGGGGAGGGGTGCACATCTTTCGTTGGAAGAGAAACAAGAAACAAGACAGCCTGGGCTTGAATAATGCCAAATTGTTTCCATTTGCTGCTAAAACCTGATAGGGCTTTCTTCAAAAAACAAATTGTGATACACTTTGTTTGCCTTTTTCCTCTTGCTTGTTGTTTTCAGTGAAGACCCATATGACATACTTTTATTGGTGCTTATGTCAATATTTATTGAGCAAGTGGTCAAGAGAGGCTACTTCTTAAGCCTTGTGCTATCTGGTTGTTAATTACCACACTGCAATGTGTTAATGAAGAAAACCCTCTTCTTTTGACAGATAATTGATAAGAGATCAAGAGGCCCAATGCCTGACAAGGAGCATGAAATGGATTCTTTGACTGTCCCCCAGACCACTGCATTTAAGCAGTCATAGGATTAGCAAGCAGCCTGTATACTTCACAGGGAAACACAGTCCCAGGGTGAAGACCAAGGTAAGGAAAAAGCAAAAAGTGATTTTGAGTGATTTCAGCACAGGCCTTCTTTGATTTCTGAGTCTATGACAACCCTATGGTTTCTCAGGAAAACAGGATTTGCAGCAACACATGAAAAGTCTCCACCAAGGCTGAACCATCACCTATCATCACAGATGTGCTTTTTTTTTGTTAATGGCCTAGTAGCCATGAAAGAAAGCTCCTCCTAATTTGTCATAATAATAATTCAGGAAGATATATGTTTGATGTATATAACCCTTTTCTTTCAGTTTGCATCAGCTCTTAGCATTTGCAGCTGCCTGATAACTCAATTAGAATTCTCATCTTGAGAATGTTTTGTGAGGTGACTAGGTTTGGTGTTTGTGAACAAAAGTGTTATGAATCAAGCAGATGTGTTTTCAGCTTGCATTCTGGAGGAAAAGCAAGAAAAAAGTAAAAGAAGAAAGTAACTCTGGAAAGACTTTTTTTTTTTTTTTTACTTTCAGAATGAAACAAAATTATCTGTAAAAATTAGGCATAAAAGCAAATTTTCAGAATAAAATTGAGTTCAGAAGCCAACCCCCCCCCGGATTAATATCTTGTACAGGCTTCCCTAAGCTTTCTAAGTCTACAAAGATCTGAGTGACAAATGAGGATTTCCAGGCATTGCTGTCTCCTTGATAAGGAATGGCTGAGGCTGAATCTCACTCTCAACCAGATCCTCAGCCAGATCCTACAAGCTATCAAGCAATCTGAATGGAAATAAAAAACATGAACATTTAGCAGAACGTATCTGTATTTCCTTAGAAGCTCATCCAAAACATTGTGTTTCCACATAACATGTTGCTTTTGGTGAATCAGTGGGGTTTTTTTATGAAAATAGGTTTCATAGCAAAATGTCTGCCCCATTGGCATATAAGCTGGCACATGTCATAAGAAATGAAAAGGGCTGAGGGTGAACAGGAGCAGGGATCTACTGTTTGAACCAAAAGGCTCTTCAATAAATGGCTATCATAGTCTTACGTGTGTTTGAATCCTCAGAGGGAGATATTAATTAAATGCATGTTACATGTTTCTTTTCCTGACTGATAGAATGTCAGGCTTTGAATTAGTTTGACAGTGCTTATGATTCAGAAATGGAAATTTGCTTTTCATTATTAAGAAAACCACTGTTCACTAACTCTCACTTAAAAGTAGCTGTTTCTACAAACACGGCTGCCATTAAATTCCCATGCTAGAATATTTGTGAGAAATTAACATTAAAAAGGAAACTACACATAATCAAAGCAAACCTATCTAATTTTCTCTCTGTGTGTGCATTTCCAACGTATTTATCTCTGTGGAATCCAGGCAGCAGATAATAATGACTTTTGTATGACAACGTACCCATTTCAGACAGATCACAATCTCATAAGCATATGATTTTGCTTTACCTAACAGATCAAGGCCTAAAAAGCCCTACTTACAAAGAAATTTCAAAAAATAATAGTACAGAAAACAGGAAGACAAATCATACTGAGACTTTTTTTTTTTCCCCCAATGTTCTTCTCTTTTTCTTGTCAAGCTTGCTCCTGCACATAAATTGTTCTTTGAAGACCTATTTTCTCCAGTTCTGGCTAAAATAAGCAGAACAGTTACAGTCAACAATATTCTGCCTACTTTGCCAGAGCCTTCATAATTTATGTCTAACCTGGATAGGAAAAGCCCTTATAAATTTCAACAAATGTCTCATTAATTAACACCCCATCTCCCTAAGCCACAGAGCAGCTGGTGAAAAGAATTGTGTAGGTTGATTCTGTAGATATAAACTAGGTCAACAAGAGGGATCCATACTGACTATTGCAGGCTGATATTTCTCTGGAGGGTATTAATAGTTTCTGGGGTCTTTCAGCTTAGACTCCAAACTATTCAAAGTCAACAGTATAAAGCTGCTCGGCCTGTGTACTTAAACTAAAAAATAAACCAAAACCCCACAATGCATTACAAGGTTTCTGTGCAATGTGATGCAAGGGGTCAGTCCTGAAATCCTTACCTAGGCCTCTACCCAAGACAATTGGAGACTTTCTATTGATTTAAATGAACTTTGTAGTGTGACCTTTTTCTGGTTAGTGCTTGATCATGCAAACTCTTTCCTGATTACACCATATATATTCATGGAGAGCCTGAAGTCCTTAGTCAGGCAAACTCTTTCTTCTTGCCTGCATGATAAATTATCTACAAAGCCTTATTCTCTGCTCATTTCTAAATACTCCTTAGCCTACTCAACATGCTAATTTCAGGGTAATTTATTTTTTTTTTCTATAACTGTGCGTAACTCTAATAAAATTAAATTAAAAACATAAGGTGGGACTGTGAGGAATTAATATTGCTGTTCTATCTAAGGCAAGGACTGAATACAAGGTGGAAAAATGAGAGGGAGAAAATGCCTGGGAAGCATTTCCCTGACTATAGCTGTCTTGCATATGAAAACCTTGTCTGATGTCATCTGAGGAGGCAGGCAGGCAATTTTCACCTATTCTTGCAGTTTTTGTATAGTCTACATCATGATCAGATCCAGGGGAAGGGGAGGAGAATGCCTGAACAGCAGGTGGCCGTGCAAGGTTAGCTGTACAAAATTTAAGCTGGATCTGATAACAGGAGGAGGGAGTCTACGGGCAGGCAGAGCAGAGGAAGAAATTTTTGCCCTGGCAGACTCATTTCAAAAAAGATGCAGAATTGGGAGTGCAAGATCAAAATAAATGAGAGCATGAGGGTGAGCATTTATCAGAAAAGAGGGAGAGCAAGTAGGGGTACAGCAGGATGTGAAACCAGAAAAGCAGTCAGGAGCAAAGTCATAAAGCTCCTCTGAGGGGATAATCCTGGCTCTAGTGAAGTCAATGGGAGTTTTGCCATTGACTTCAGCAGGGTCAGGATTTCACCCAGGGAGTGTTAATGTGATGTGGAAAGAGGCAGGAAGACAGTGGAGATACTCAGAGAGCGAGCAACGTGGCCATAGCATATAACATTAGCATATTAATGGGTATGACTGTTTTATTTTACAGCTCTGTATGAAGCATAGAGACGATGGGAACTTCAAGAATACTAATATGTCCCTCATTATTAACTAATGCAATGGCAGGAATCCTCAAACTAGAGATTTCCCTCCTGTCTCTATTTTCCCCTGCAATATCTCATGAGGAAAGTTGAGTCAGACTAATTTTGGTATTAAAAAAAAAAAAGAGCAAGTCAGAACAAATATTATCATGTCCAGTAAGCTTAATGTATTGATTGAATCCAAGCTGGCCACAAAATATAACTGCAGGTCCATAATTATCTGAGGTTAGGAGAAGTTACATTATATTTTCTGAGTTAAGCTAAATAGATCAAGACTTTTTATCGTGAAAAAAAAAAAAACAACCTAGGAGAGGGAGGAGGTCAGAAATTCTGAACTCCATAGGTCTCTAACATTCTGGCTGGCTTGAAAATGGCAAATGGATAATGAGTGTTCACTGTCTCTAGCAATCAAAGATTTAAAAGTCATCAAATGAAACTAGCAAGGGAAACATTCAAAACAAAAAAGACTTCACTCTTTGTAGCACAAAGACAACTTGCAAAATTCCTTGTAATAGAATTTAGAGGTGGTTGCATAATTTCACTAACAGTCTATGGAGAACTTCATGGAAGACAAACACATTGAGAGCTATTCAATGCATAGAGATCTCTTGTTCAGGGAGTTTCTGAGCCACAGGTCACTGAAAACCAGCAGAATATTTTACCAAAATATCCTTTCATTGTTCCTGAGATATCTGCTCTTAACCAAATTCAGCGAGCACACAGGGTTACGTGGCACTTGGGTCTAACATGGTGCAGCAATTCTTTGTTCTAAGACAATGGTTGCTAATTTATTTCAATAAAGCCTACATTTTTTTTCCATTAAAAAAGAAAAAAATCACACTGTGGGGAAAGCCCCGTAATATATTTGCTTATTCCTTTAAGCTTTTATCAAGGATTCTGGGGGCTCCAAGTGAGAGGTAAAGACTGTGTTTGTCAGAATAATTCCAGAGGACAACGTTGCAAAGTTTGGCTGTGCCACTGCTCACTAAGAGGAGATGAGGATGCCAAGAAATCGACAGGTTTGTTGGCTGAGTTTTTGCCTTCTACTGGAAATTCACTTAGAAGCTAATCCAAAGCCAAGTAAGTCAATGAAAAACTCCCATTAAGTTTAATGGGTTTGGGATCAGGCCCTTAAATCATATGTAGGCAGCTAAATCTGCCAGTTCTTTAAAGATGCATAAATTTACCTGCTATTCCCCAAAGCACAACTGCATCCCTCCAACACCTGTCTGACAGAACTATTGAATATAATAAGAAAACCTTACAGAATCACAAGTAAGCTGTGAACACCAGACTGCCACCAATCTCCTCCGAAGCCGAGGTAGTACCTGGGACTGCTAAAAACCCATAATCAGGGAGGCTGCTGAGAGATGAGATACAAGTATTCCATCTGTTTGAGCCGAGCGGCTCGCAAAACATTAGCCAACTGCTAAGTTGCTGCTTTTCTACAAACTGAGTCATCCTCATCACACATTCCGCTGGGTTTTACATGATTGACAGGAAAAAAAAAGCTAAGAGAAGCAGCTATTTCTTTACATTTGGCTGGTTTGTCAGGGCATTTGAAAACTTCTGGATTAAGGTGAAAATGCTTAAGGATTAAGTGGGGAGTGAAGGGAAAGGGAATGAGAACATTTTAGTGCTGTGAATTTAGAAGTCA
>NW_008615249.1:0-431 GCF_000691845.1 Merops nubicus | reverse complement strand
ACAAGGGACTGAAACTTAAACTTACTCAAACAAAATAAAAACAGGGACAATATAAGTACTGAGTAAGCAAACAATTATGACCCCACTACATGAGAGGGACACCACAACAGACGATACAGAACAACAGAATTCGAGACCGGACCGGTAACCAATCCTGCCCAATCTGTCATAGGTGTAATCTATATCTTATTTATTATTGTTTTTATTGTAAATATGATTCATTTTAATGGGTCACAAAGAGTATATTTAAATAGTACATTATCTCCTTATAATATTAGATGTAAACATACTAATCAATTAGAACAGTTAGTTAATAAGAAATATTTTACTGTAATACTAATTTGTTCATAACAATATACCAAATTTAAACAGGGACTGGAAAATAGTGAACTGAGAAATCAAATTTATAGGCCTCTGATATCCCCTGAGAA